>NW_019525023.1:3337671-3426700 GCF_002814215.2 Seriola lalandi dorsalis
GGGGGGGGGGGGGGGCTGCTGCTGCTGCTCTCTGGATTTAATGTGATGTTCATTGACTCTATGTGTCCCCCTTTGTGCCTCTGTTTGGCGTCACAGGAGCACCATGAAGGACGGTATCGCCAACAACAGCACCGCCAGCATCTCCCAAGCCAGGAAAGCTGTGGAGCAGCTGAAGATGGAGGCCTGCATGGATAGGATAAAGGTACAGGGCTTTTATTTTCACCTGTGTCACCTTGCATGTGTTTCTTTTTCAACAATGTGTGAATCACCAGTTGAAGTGTACGTCATTCTAAAAACTCAGAGACTCTTCTTTCAAAAATTGTAGCTCCACTTGATGCAAGTACAAACCTTAACAGAGAGTTTACAACTAAATGTATTCATATTTTAACTCATCAGATGGTTGAGCTACTGTATCTTTGCCATGAGAGTTGTATGACAGTTTAACATGAATCTTCAATGTTATAAGCTGCCATGTCTGTGTCCATATGTACATCAGCTTATTTAAATGGTGATAAAATGGGTCTGCATATATATAGCTGTGAAATATACAGGGTAAAACATCTGCGTCTCAAACCTCCAGTTAAGTAACATTTAGTTATTTTTATTTATTTTATGTCTATCATTCTTGACTGTCACCGTTCAGTATTTGCGCACAATGAAATGATAATAATAATTTATCTATCTCAGTATCTACACTGAAAAACTATTAAAAACATGTCAGCCTGACGACGCTCCGTCATGATGAACATGGGCATTGTAGATTATTGTAAGTCAATCCCACATACACTGTCCCACTCACTCATGTGCCAAATATCTATTAATCCGCAGCTCAAATTAGTCCCCTATTAATGCAATAATTACTCCTGTTTGAGTGAAGTTTGATTAAAAACTACAGTGCCCAGCTGTTTTAGGATATTAGAGTGTTTTCTTTAATGAAATGAAACATAATTTGCTGCTTCAGTAAGAGTAAATGGTCTTAGAGGCTTAGTCTTGGTTGGTTTTGTCGGTTTTGTTGATTTCATAGAATTTGTTGACCTAGTCATACTTAGGCAAATGCTGCCATCTTGTCATTTTAAAAACACAAAATGAAAAGGAATAGATTTGCTAAATACGCTTTTTCCCTTTCTTGCTGAGAGTCAGATGAACAGATCTGTACAGAAAATATCTAGCTAGAGCCGGTTAGCTTAGCCTAGCATAAAGACTGGAAACACAGGTAAGCAGCTATAGCTTCCGCCTGTCCAAAGGTAATAAAGTTACCTAAAGCTGACGATCACCATGTTATATCGTTATATCTGGTTTGTTTGGAAGTGACTGCTCCTGGTCATGCTCAAGTTTTTACACTTTTTGTGCAAATGAAACAAAGCAATATAACAATGTTAACTGTTGTGCTTCAGAGGTGTTGGAAAGTGAATTTTGGGTCAGGCTAGCTGTTTCCCCTGTTTCCTGTCTTAAAGCTAAGCTAAGCTAACAAGCCACTTGCACCTGCTATGTATTTATGGTACAGACATGAGTGTGGTGTCAATATTCCCAACTACAACATGAAAGCAAAATGTCACACTACTCCTTAATGTAAATGCAAGTTAAAAGGTTGTTTACTTTGTCCACAGTTATACACTGTTTGTCATCGTAGTGCATTATGAATACATTGGATGGCCTGAGACAGTTCACCATCACCATTACCTTACGTCTGTCCTTCATGGTTTCTCTGTTCTTTCAAACAGCACTGCACTGATTCAACATTGCTCTGCTGTAACACTGTCACTTACAATGGACACAAGGCCTCAGAGCTGATGCAGCAGAACCATAAATATTGTCCTTTTTTATTGCATTCATTCTTCTTCCTTCTTCCTCTAGTTTTCCTCCAACATCACTTGACGTCATTTATCAGATTTCATGCAGCTCCCTCTGGAGCCACAAACGGCTTTATACAACTTTCTTCACATACATAAAGTCTCATAATTGACCATAATGAGTTCCCATAATTTACTCCAGCAGACTGCAAGATGATTAAATTAATGTTTCTCAGTGTGGTTTAGTGCAGCCTTTTCTGACAGGAGTCAAATGAAAGTTCACCTTGAAAGAACCCGTGTCGCCACCTCTCTGTCGGAGTGTATCTGCACAGCTGGGAGACCCAAGCACCTCCCATGTAGTAACTGTGAGGGATGAACCCGGAGGCATGATGGGTCACGGTGATTGTTGACCACTTCTGATGTCGGTTTTCTACCAGTCCTTTCGGAGGATGGTTGTAGAGCATGTCCTCGGTTAGCACTGGGTCATGCAGGATTTCTCCTCATCTTACGTGGCCAGTGTTTGATTTCTGCGAGTGTGCAGCAGGATTGTGAGCTTAAGGTCATTGGTTCAAATTCCTAGACTCAGCAAAGAAAATCTAGACGTTTGAATGTGCTAATACTCTCTGTTATATCCGTTTTACCTTTAACCTCCTGCAACTCCACCAGACTTTTATTGTGAAGCAGCTGTAGAGGCCTCCTAAAGAGTGAGTGTCCTCATCAAACAACACCTGGTTAAATATTGACTTTTGAGCCCTATATGCTCTTTATGGTTGAGATCAGTTATTTCTATATTACTTCCATTCAATAGATTCAGTAGAACCATTAATAGAAGTCATTGTTTGCACAGCGTTAAGATCACCGCAACAACAGACTCTTCTCAATAGTTTTCATCAACGACTTCTTCTGCAACTTAAAAGGCGGTGTCATCATCTCATTGGGTATGCTCCTCATGTGCTCGGGGAATGATTGCCCCACAGCCCCGAGGCTGTTCGCTCAGCATTATAGCCGGGTCTGGAAGCCTGCCATACACCATCATCCCTACTAAGCACAACAAAGGCTGCTTACAAGGAAACTTCCTCTTCATAAAAAACAAAGTGATTATCCCTGCGCCCTACAAACAGGGGTTGGAAGATGTATATAGAGGATCCCTGATTTAACCTACAAGTAGACTTTTTGACACAACATCTGATTTTCATTTCTCACTTACTGTATTTTGGTTCAGACATTCACAGGGTTTTTAAGGAGAAGTCTCCATTCACCATACGCAGACTGATAACCTCAACATCCCACATACACCCCCAGTTTTTCTATTGTAAGTCTATGGGAGCTCAAAAGGCCCAAAATGGATCAAATTATTCTAACTTTGAGAATAAGCGCACAGCGCGGTGCAGACAAGTGCGAGCTGCGAAGTCCATCAAAATAAAAAGTAATGTGTGTCACCAAAGGTATAGAAAACAACATGACCATGATGTTTTTCAAATCAATTCTCCAAAATACTATATTTACTTTTAGTGGATACAGAAAGACCATAAACATGAAACATACAATAATACAAACATTTTTTTATTTACAAAATAAAGTAAGTTGAGCACAAATCATATTAGATAAAAATGAAAATAAATATGAATCATGGCGACTCAGTGCGTTCAGCTGTACAGTTTTTTTAAATCATGGTTCAATAGTAAAGTTAATAGTAAAAGTGTGTGGCATTGTTATGTTATTACTAATCTGAATACAGCGGTGAAGATTGAACCTATAAAGTGTTTTCAGTAGATTACACTCAACCTTTTAGAGTTTTTAGACAGAGCAGCTTCAGCTGTTTCAACAGGATGGAAAAGATGTAGGTGATTTCTGTGCTGAGTGCTCTCAAGCCGCAGTGTTTGATTAAAGACTAGCACTAATCCCATGTTCATGTCGTATCATACCATAACAGCTGAGTGGAAAAAAACTTGTCACATGTAATTCAGAGTCAGAGGTGGCGACAAGAACTACTGAGGTGACAACAAACTGGGGACAAAATGGCTGCGAAGGCGCTATCAATAAAGGAAATCCAATATTAACATTAATACACTTGATTCTATGAGTTGACTTTGAAAACAAGTTTTCTGGCTGATGTGCAGCATAAAAACATTAATGGATTTGGACACGTGGACACCAGTCTTATCACACTGTTCATTTTTAACACTGAATCTGTCCCCACCTTCTTTTTTGGGTGAGCCGTCTCTCTGTTTCGTGGTCAGTTGTTTAACATTTACTCAGCAGGTTCAGGCCTTCAGCCAGTTTTGTGAGTGGATTCACATGCTGGTGCTAAAAAGGACAGCGACACAACAGAAAAAATACATTTGCGAAGTGTTTTCCATTTCCACTTTGTTTGGATTGGAGAGAGTAAATGTCCTGTTAGATTTAGTGGTGATAGCTGACTGATAAAAGGAAACTCAAAAAACAAGAATGTCTCAGTGTGTTGCACTAAGTAAGAAGGATGGGAAGGCTGCGGCTGAAGTGCACTGGAAGTTGTAAACTGCTAATGGCTAGAATATAAAACGAGAGCATGCATGATAACCTGCTGTCCCAACCTGAAATAGTGTGCGAGGTAAACTGACTCATTTATAGTTGTGCTGAAGGTGAAGGTAAATGATAAAAAAGTGTAAAATGATGTTGTTATCTAACAGGAGTGTTTAGATCAGTGTCTGAATAGATTTGACTTATCAGTTTTACTGTCACCTTAGCATTTTATTGAAAAAGACGCATCAGACTTGAATGTAAATGAATCTTAAATGTCAGACTTGATCTTTATCGGAAAGGCTTTCACTCGGCCACGTAGCATCTCCGACAAAAATCTAAGCTTTCTGAATAGTTGACTTCTGCAGTCTGGTTTGGCTGCAGAGTGGTGCAGTTTCGCTCTTACCTGAAAACCTTTTAGCTCCGTGAGATAGAAGAGTCAGCTCCTCTATATATAAAAAAAAAAAACAGTTCTAGTATTGGCATGATTTCACATCTGTATTCTTTTCCCCAGCAGTAGTTGGATGATTGATAGGCAGGCAGCTGTTTGTGCTTTATAACCACTTGACACGTCAGATGTGGAGATCCAAGTTATTCTTTATTAACAGCCCCGGAAAAAGAAAGAGCCAGTGAAGTAGAACGTGGCTGCGAATGAAAGGAGAGAAAAGTGCAGAGAAAGAGGATAAAACAGATAGTTGGCCACGTCTGGCGATCCCTTAAATTTAATTAAGGGATCTGACGAGGGAGAGAGTGTGTCAGTGACAAGAGTGGTCTCTGTGCTGCTGATTGAGGGATCACCACACTCTCATTAATTGCTCAATCAGCCAAAGGAATGTGATCTGTGCTAATTAGAAGGACTCTCCTTCCATCATGGGGCTGCAGTGTAATTACAGTCAGTCTGGGCCTAATGACACACACACACACACACACGACGTGCACTACCAATCATTGTCCTGTGGGGATCCCGTTTTCTGCAGAAACCCTGGCTGCACTTAGACGATAATGTAATTATTGCATTTATGTTTGATTACGAGAATAAGCAGTTTATTTGCAGTGCAAGAGAAAGCTTTGTTAATGTTTCCGCTTTGTGCAGACCGAGATTAGGGACTGGATTGGGCAGATTAGGACGGTGGCCCTGAAAGATCAACGCACTGCAACTTCAGAAAACACATGCAAACAGATAAAACACAAACAATTTCAGAAAAAATCTTCAGTAATTCGACAACACGTGCGCTGCAAATACTCACAACACAACCAAATACGGCTGGGCGCACTTGTTGATCAATGCTTTGTGACTTTAATTTCATTAAAAGCAAAGAACAACAAGTGCGCAGGGATGTAGATCCAAGCAAGTGTGTCCTTGCCGGGTTCATCACTTTTTTGTGTCACCTGGAAACACTTCCTTTGTCATCTGTGCTACTCGCAGCACGTTTCTGTATATGGTTGCGTTGAGAGTATTTGCTTTGCTAGCGCTCGTGGCCACCGTAGTTTAGACAAAAAGTATTTAAAATAATGATGCAGCTGAAATAATCAGCCATTAGAGGTAACCTTTAATGTGCGTCTTTTGATTAGTTTTTTGATATGATGCTCTCATGCTTTGAGTATGACCTTAGTCAAATCCAGAATTGATATTCAGTTTAATCCCCGATTTAGTTCAATTTTAGTTTAGATCAAATGATCTCAAATATTCATATGAGTATATTGTTGTGCATGTAAACCTACCCACTGATGATTTTTACATTGCATTGCTCTATTGATTTCTTCTCTCTTGCATTTTAGGAAATGCATAAACACGCTTTCCAGTGTTGTTCAGAGTTGTCACAATTTAAGTGTTTTTCTAAAAGCGGGTCCTGTCAGATTTAGAAAAGAAAATGTCACCTCTGTTTCCTTTAATCTCCCTGTGAGGTGTATTAAGCAATCGTTGTGACTTATCAGCTTTTATTAGCCACAGAGGAATTGCAAAAACACGCACGGAGCCACAGCACAGGTGGTGTGAGGCTGACAAAAATAATAAAGACGCATTAGCTGGAACAAGGTGGTTACAGTAGTTAGAGCAGAGAGCCAACAGCATCATGCAAAGAGGAAAACGTGTGTGATTATACTGTTCTGTCATTTTGCCTTTTTTTGTTTGTTTGTTTGTTTGGGAATTTAATGTTTCTCTTATAACTAAACAGTCTCCTGGTTTCTAGTGGAGGATGCAGGGTGGAAAATCTTTATTTAACAGTGAGGTTTCCTCACAGCGGTTTCCAAACGCTTTGCTCGGTGTGACCCCTTAAAATGAAGCAAGGACCCCCTCATCACAGGTGGTGGCCTCAGTGTGGGCGTGAAGTCTGAACAGCTCAACCACTGAGTCTTTTTTCCTTCTAAGATTGATTCATTTGAAGGATTTCTAGACGCCCTGGAGAGGTGAGAGTGTCCAGTATCTCACAAGAATAAAGCAAAGATCAGAAATATCATTTGTGTAACAGAAGTATATGTTTGTTTATTTGTTTTTATTCCCGTAATCATCACATATTTGTCTTGGGGATCCTTAGGGGAATCCCGAACCCAGCATGGGCGACTGAGGTAAAGATAGAGTGAATAAACCTGAAGGGATACAAAAGAAAACAAGATTTTATGGTATTGTTAAAAAGTTGTGTATTCTGACATGGAAAGGTGGTTAACAGGTTAAAGGATAAAGCTGGTGACATTCTGTATTTTTCTTATTGTCACCCAATCCCATGAAAAGACCAAACCAATAATAAATTGATCCTAACAACAAGTATTGCCTGTGAGGCTAAAGCCTGATTCCTCTGTGCCACCAAATGTGTATTAATCCATGACTGAAAATAGTCCCTAACAAATGCTCTGCTAACAATGTTTACTCCTGCTTGAGTAACATTTGTTGCCCAGATGTTTTAGGAAATCCATGAGTCTTTCTTAAAAGTGGAAGTATATATTTGTGAGCTGCTTTAATAGATACACGTCTTCAGTGGGAATGAATGGGTTTACAGCTTGAGTGCCACAGGGAAGGGAAGTCAGAAAGGCTCAGAGACTGAATAATGCATTGTTGTGTTTGGTCTTTTAATGGGATTTATTGACATCAAGAAAAATATAGCATAAAAGCAGCCATGTTGTTCCTTTAAAATCAGCACCGAGTATAGATCCACAGCCCTTCAGACAGGATAATTTTATGCTGTGGTGATAGTACTATAATAATCCCTCTTTAAGACTAAAAGTGATAGGCAGAGGGATGGACGTTGTGCATTGTATTCTCTTGTGAGAGCAGCAGTGGGTGAGGTGAAGTGGCAGGCAGGAGATCAGATGGCTCTGTCCTCCACATAGATCCCTGAGCCCTCACCGTCCCTCTGATGCAGCTGCTCCTCTGCTCTCCATTTGCAGCTTCCCCTCCCATTACCTCCCACTCAGCTCCCGAGTGGAAACCTGCATTCACATACAGTCCGACTCTACTGTAGAATTCATACTCACTGTTTGACTTTCAAAATTACACGCATGACATATGCAACTTTTCGCCTTGAGAAAGGAAGTGTGTTGTCAGTCCCGTCGTCCTCTCCCCTCAGCCGGTCAAGGTCCCGCCTTAACACTTGTCAGTCATCCTGACGAGCTGTCTTCTCCCCTTGCCTGAGGCTGAGGTTATAGGCATCAGTACAGTTGCCACAGGCACTGGCAAGTCGGAAACTCGGACAATATGCAGCTCGCACAGAAAAAAAAGGAGCCTCGCAACATTCATCCAGATTTTGGACAGGTCTCATCTGGATCGAGTTTAGTTCCAAAAACATTTTTCTGCCAGAACGAACACGCAGCGAGTCGCAGAGCATTATGGTCTTCAGTGGAAGTCTATCAAAATTAAAACGTCACACAACTCCTCTCCGGTACACCGTGCTTTATTCACCTCGCCAAATGTTTTTGGCTGTCCTACCTTCATCAGGGTGGTGTCTGCCGTATCCACTTACCTTATACAGGCAGCAATGTGCCTCATACATCATCATAGTAGTGATCATCAAGTCAACAAAACACTACCTTCAGCTATTCATTATAGTTTTTATAAGATACAATTTTCACTCTCAAAGGAAAAATAAATGTTCAAGAGGAAAAAAAAGTTAAGCTTAAAAGTGCCATGTTGGAATTCAAAAGTGGCTCCATCTGATTGAGCAGCTCCTTAAAATCTCTTTCTCTCTCCTTATAGATACTTCATTTCATTGCAGAGTACTTTTTTGAAAGTGATCATTTTAGCGGCATTTTATGCTTTTATTAGACACTGACGGTGGTGAAATGACGGAAAATGATGCAAGAGAGATGCAACAAAAAGTCCCCAGCTGGCTTTGAACTTTTAAGTCATATGGCTGAAGGACTCTGTGTTAGAAGAACCAGAAACAAACTCAGACACCACCTGAGGAGGTGAGGTAACTCTAAAATGTTGTAAATGAAGCACGGTGGGCTGGAAAAGAGGGAGACTAGGTTTAATTTTGCTCCAGAAACATCCCAAAGACGTTTTAGACAAAGAGAGGGAGGGATTCAGCCAAAGGGAACATGATAGTAAGAGAAACATCTGGTCACATATGAATGTCCTTCTCCTTCATCTCAACATCTCAGGTATCCAAAGCAGCTGCAGACCTGATGGCGTACTGCGACGCCCACATACGCGAGGACCCGCTCATCGTGCCCGTCCCCGCCTCCGAGAACCCTTTCCGGGAGAAGAAGTTCTTCTGCACCATCCTCTGATGACCTGCCGGTAGAGCTGTACAGGTGCAGGCATGGCGTTGCCTGCCTTCTCTGTCGTCACCACACCTGAAGCTACTGGCCATAGGCGTTGAGTTGAGTTTTGCCAGGTGGACACTCTGTTGTTGGTCAGCTCTGTCCTGGTGGCTGAGGGTTTTGGGGGAGTCAAGCTACCAAACTGGCAACCCAGTGAGCGTATCATGTCTTGTTAAATAGGTTTGTTATTGCTTTGTTATTAGAGAACAGCCTTGCTCAGCGCTTAATGAGATGAGAGATGTTTTTCTTTCTTTTTTCTTTTATTGTGCTAGATCTTAACATGCCTCAGGAAACAGAAATGTGCCCAGTGTCTACCACCTTTTTAAAACATTTATTCCCTTTCCCTTTATCTGAATAAAAAACATTTATCTTTGTATCATCTTGAACATAATTTGAGTTAGTTTTTATTGCTTTCAGAGCACAAGTTTGACTATTTGTAGCAACACTTACTGAAAGTACCACTGAAATTTGACACTTCCCTCACTAGTGGTTTCTGTTTCAATTTGCTGTAGAGTCAGCAACAGTTAACCCGCTCGCGTTAGTGCTGCAGTACAGTCCGATTCTCATTAGAGCCCATAAACACAAACCTTATCTCCAATAGTGAATTCTTTCGGTCTGTAATAATAAGCAGGGGGCTGCACATCAGTTCACCTGCGAATAAATAAATAGACTCTGTTTATTGAAAGGTGCAGAGCTAATGTTTCAATGGCGAGATGAGTTCTTCAGGGTTATCACTGTGCAAACAACCCTCAAGTCAAAAATTATTTATGTATCTGCCGCCTCCTTCCCATGCCCGCTCTAATGCATTCTACCTTTACTGCTCTGTTTGATTTACTCTTCATATACTTCATCCACTTCAAATCAGAGACACTATCAGTTAATCCTGCGGCCCCACGACTGGAATATTTTTACAAGCTGCAGGATATCTTCTCCTCTTATTTCCTTAACGGGTCTCATTTGTTTGCTGGGCATGTTTCCTGAGCCTGATTCTTTTTGCCTGTCCTCGAGTGAATGGCACGGCCTTTGACATTAATGCCAGACCAGAGGCCTGCATGTTTCTCTGCTCCTTTTTGACAGCCTCCTCTGTTTCCGAGGGGCCGTCAGTCTTTTAGAGTGTACAGTATGTTACAGTGCCAATTTCTGTGAGAGCAGTGTGATCCTCGCACTGTGTCCCGCAGCCTTTTTTCCGTTCTGTTTGTTTTGGAAGAAAAAGCACACTGTCGAAAAACATTTCCTTTACATGGTAGTTGAATAGCATTTGCTAATTTTTACGATGAATTGTTATGATCGTTATTAATATTGTTATTATCAGTAGTATTATTGAATATTTGTTGCATAGCACTGACAGCTACATGACGTGTAGTGCTACTAAGCTTGTATGATACTTAGGAAAAAAAAGACATTTATAAATCATGCAATTATTGATACTATCTGAGTATTTTTTAAAATAAGGGTCGGTTTACATAATATGATCCCTTCGGTGGTTCAGGCTTTTTTGCAGCATCGTTTCTGTAAATTAAAGGAAATTTCCTCTCGGTACTTGAATAGCCATTGAATTAGGAATTAAACTCTGATGCTAGACTGTCACAAACACAAACTATTGGACTCAAATTGTTTTCAGGATCATTATCGTTATCATTTCCTATCTGGAAACCTGAGACTGACCTCAGGGCGCTCTCACTGACCTCATCTTCAGGACGGTGCCAAATCTGAAACAAGAAATATAACGGCTAGAGATGAATATTGCATGGATTTATTTCTATCTATAACAGAGAGAACTATTATGAGATGAAATATTGCCTCCTCATTGACTTTCTGGGTGCTACTCTGCACATAATAATCTCATTGGAGTCCGGATATGTTGACAATGTGCAGCTGTATACATGAATGGTATTATTGTTTTGGAAAAAAAAATAGCATTTAAATAGCAGGCTTTGTAAATCATTTGATGGATCAAATGAATTAAAGGAAAAGGGCAACCCAGATGTGCCGTGTCTTCAATCTTTCTGCTTCATGTCTCTCACTGATGTTTCGAGATACAGTCTGTCTGATCACACTGATAACATGAAAAGCCACTGCAAATCGTTGTGGGTCTCATAGAGGAACATGATATTCTGGTGTGTAGTGGAGACCCCCTGTGGCTGAGCTGAACCACAGGCCATCTGGATGCACTGTTCATGTGTCGTGGCGTTTTTTTCTTTTTAAGGATTATGATTCAATTCAGCCTCAGCCAGTTTGACTTCTACAGCGTAGCTAGAGGAAAAAGAAGTAATTCATGCGCCGACTCTGCAGGTCGCATGAATAATGTTGCTAAATAATAATTCCGGGTATCAACCGGTTCATGTGTTCATCCATGCATGCATTTACAGCCTCACCTGGGAGAAGACTGAAATTACCACTTTCCACCAAGTTTGGTTGATAGTGTTTATTTTATCCAGACACTATTTCACAAAACTTTGTCTCTTTATCAGTGCAAAAGAGCTTTTTTTTGTTTTGGCCACATAAGTCACACGAGGAGATCGAGTTGGTGATTTGTTATCATAGGTCACATTCAACTTAGGGAAAAAATGGCAGGAACTGAGTAGATTGTACAAATTGGTACAGAGATTGCTGATGAATGGCACTGATAAGGCGAGTCAGGCATCTCTTACTGATTATAACTCTGAACCAATCCAAAGCAGCAGGATGTGATTAAAGACAGTCAGAGTTACAGAGCCTCAGTACAGCTGTGGTGTAGATTATTTATCAACATTTATTTTAAGTTAAAGGCTCTGAAATAATGAAATGAAAATCAGGTTCTCACTATGAATAAATGGCTCCAACATGACAAACAACATGAATTGAATGGGCGGGGCTCTGTGGGAAAAATGAGATGTAACTAACTTCTGTGCACCAATCAGGCTTTAACAACATTTTAATCAGAATGTGATCAACATAGTTGGGTTGTTTGGTCACTGTAAATAAAATCTGCTCTATCCACATCCTTACAGTCCAGATGATTAGCTGAGTTTTTGAGTGTTCAAGTCTTAGTAGATAATATTTATGGATGTTTATTTTCCTGACTTTAAATGTAACAACTCATGATTATAATAAAGGTTATAGAAAAGTACTTAGGGAGTGAAAAACAACCTTTACAGGGCTATGTCAATTTTATCTACCCCAAAATCATGATTCTACTCCAGAGGGCTTTAGAAGTATTACAACAGGCAGCACAATCTTCCCTTAGAATAAAAAAAATAATTTTTTATGGGGGGGAAAATTTATGGAGTGAAATGTGAGTTTAATGTACCAAAAACTAAAATTAGAAAATTCAAGAAGTAGGTCTCAATATTATTTGGTATGCACATGGTTCTCAGCTGGGACCGGAGTGGATAAAAAGAAATCTATATAGATCTGGAGAGAGTGCCGAGCGTTCTGAACACTCTGTGAAGCAAAAAGAGAAACTGAAAATAATTGCATACATAGTCTTGAAATAGCACAGATAATAAGTCATTGGTTTCAACATATAAATAAAAAGTTAAATAAGATTTGGACACATAAACAACAAAATAGGATAGATGAGGGTTGGCTGTCCGCAGTAGAGCAAGATGTTGCGTTGTGTTTAACGAATCCCTGCCCATGCTATGAATAGCCTTTTCCTTTCAAATGAATAATGTGTTGCAGAGAGAAAACTAAATCATTGTAATGAGTATATCTATGAATACGACTCCAAAAAGAATTATATAATGCACAGGAAAGTAATTATCCCTAGGGCAGTAGGTTATCTAATACCAGGAATCTGGGCTGGAGCAATTTGCCAAATTGAGCAGTGAGCCCCCAAAGTCTCCGCAAAACACACAAGAAAACTAACAATTTCTGATAAGATTATTTATCTACAGTAACAGCAGGCTGTTTTGCAGCAATTTCTCAATGATTTCTACTCACAACAGTGTGTGGCACACCAGGGTTTTCCATTACATTATTATTTTTCCCTAGAATGGGTGGTAAGGTCTCTAAAATAACATTTATGCAACACTGGAACTCCATTAAAATCAATACAAATGAAATGTTTACAAGCATGGCAGCAGGCGCTCTGGGTGGTGTGGCCTTCTCTTCCTCTCTGGGAGAAACACCGGTGCTCTCAGAGTCAGAAGAGATTGTCGTCAAACATCCCTCACCATGCACAATAGATTCTGTTTAAATACTTTATGAGCAGCACAGAGTAACGGGTTTAATATGTTCTAATCCTAAAGCTGTGACATGTCACCTGGGTTTTAGAGGGATCCATATGTTAATTTTCTAATATGCTTAGATGTTTTTTCTCACTTCATTAGAAATTTGCAATGGTGGTGGTTTGAAGAAAAAACAAACAAACAAACAAAAAAGATATGATAAACATGAAGATCCACCTCAGCCAAACTTTTTGTAGCTTTTATCAGTGATTTAGTGTTTCAACTTACTTTGAAAAACACATAATATTTTTTCTGCTTTCTACAGCATTCTGTTCATTTAATGTGGTTTAGGTGGAGATTGAAACTGCATGGGGCTGCTTTATATTACATGGAGACATTAAATTCTGAAATGTATGTTCTACACCCACTGTGGTGCACACATTTATCTTGTTTATAGGCTACACACTGCTAAAATAGCAAGACTTAAAATTAGAATAGATAGATAGATTAATGTATCAGTAATAATGATCAGATAGTATAATACTGGCTTAGTTTAATGTTAAAAATGACTGTTCTTTCTAATTTGTCATCATCAGTGTAATAATAATTATATATATATATATAAAATGATAATGATAATAATAATATTAATTTTGTATAACTACCATATTACAATGCAACCACAGATTGTTTTTCAGACTCAACTGTATTTATTTGGCTAGAGAGTGTTCTCCATCTCCAACTCCATCTCCCAGAGTGCACAGCGACAGGGATACTCGTCTCCCATTGGCCCAGCTCTCCGAGCAGCGGAGGCAGACATGAGGCAGTGCTGAGAGCCCGGCGGAGAGCTGCGGAGCTGAAATGAAGCGCACACACGGAGCGGCTCACACCACCGCGCAGCGCCGTGTGGCTCAGGAAGAGGCTCCGCGCCGCTAAAGCTGAAGGCTGCTCCGGCTGAGTGAAGGGCTCCGTCCATGCGGAGGCTAGCGCTCATTCTGCTGCCCTGTGCTGTTGCCGTCCTGGTGCACTTGTGGTTGGCACAACGACCCTCCTCCACCTCGCTGGACAACAACACACACTCGGGTACTTTTTTAGCCTCAACCCCGGGGTTCAGCTCCACAAAGCTTTGCAACTTTTTCACAGCCGAGCGGCTGATTAACTTTGCTTTTACCGCCCCGGTGTGTCTGTTGTGGTTTTTAGTTTGTGTGGGAACAGGTAGTTCACGCTTGTTTGCGTGGCCGTGTGTCCGCGCTGGAGAGTGTGTGTTCATACGTGTGTGTGTTTAAGAGGGAAATAATGTGCATGTAACAGTTCAGTAGTGTTGGGCGTTGCTGGGATAGTCTAACGTCTGGAAAAAGAGGCTGGAGCGAGCTGAGATTCTCTGCCTTATTACAGTGCAACTACTGAGCGCTGTGCTGCCTTCAAATGGATTATCACTTATTATCAGGGCTGTACTGGAGGCTGAAGCCGCTTTCTTTTTTTTTTATCAGGGGATTATAGTTTAACCACCTTTTGATGCATGAAGACATTAATTTCCATGAGGTGCGTTACAGGATGCATCACAGTAAGTCAGTGCAAACTAAGTACCAGAGGAAACTGCTGTCAGGATCAGGAATGGGAATCATAAATCAAGCATGCCTCAAAGTGTGATTATTATTTTTTATCTTGTTGCCTTGTCATTGTCATCAACTGTAGGTCATATTTTACCCCATGCTTACATTTTATTTCATCACAGTTGACTGCTGCTGTTGTTTGAGGTTTTCAATCAGAAATTAAAAAATTCAGCATGGTTCCTGTTTTTCATACAGATGAAGCATTACCTTTCTATGAAGTTTTGGTGGGAGTGCTGTCAGCGAGACACCATTATGAACTGCGACAAGCGATAAGGGAGACCTGGCTGGGCTACCTCCGAGATCACCCCCACTTCCAGCACAGGTCTGTAGGGTGGATCTCCAACTTCACCACTTGTTTCTCCTCCTTTCTTTTTCTTTCCCAGGTCAGATTCATGTAGTGGAAATAAAGCCTGCAGATGGGAGCTAATAACAAACTTCCCCATCAACCTCTTTTATCTTTACCTGACTAGCGGCCAATACTGTTCTCTCTTTCATTCTTCCTTTTTGTCCATTTCCTTCTCATTCAGCGATCTAAGCAAAGATAAGGTGTGATGGCCTTTAAGCAACCCTCAGTAACCATGGCAACGGAGGGTGGATAGATGGACAAGCTTTTGAAATCTTGTTGCCTAATATTGCACAAAAATAGATGAACACAACACAGTGGTGTTTGTGCTTTTTATTTCTAGAGTGGGGGTGAAGTTTATCGTGGGCAAACATGGGTGTCCCATTCCAGAGGAGGACAGAGAGGATCCGTATTCCTGCTCCATCCTGAACTTCACCGAGCCAGGTACTGAGTAGACATCTGCAGCTGTAATACAGAGAGGTGTTCTGTGTGCAGTCTGTAGCTTGCATGTGCAGTTGTTAATAGCGGCTGAGCTGAGAACAGAGAAGAATAGCAGGAGGTGAGTTGAGAGAATTAAAAGAATGCATCTTCAGAAAAGAAGTTAAAAAAAAAAAAACCTTTATTCGTGTTCCCCCACAGCTCAAGGACACCATTCTTTTCCATTCCATACCCAAGGCCGAAGCAGACATGTCTGACAGTCAATGCAGCTGTTGCAGCCGTAACTAGAGCTGCGCACTAACACTCGAAAAGTAAAGCTATATGAAGCACTGACACACTAGATGAAATAATTGAACAGACTCACTGAACGTCTGCAGCAAATTGTCCATGTCTCTCACCTTCACAGAGCCAGTCCAGTTAAGCCGTTTCACTACTTTTCCTCTGGTCGGTTCAGTGTTTGTTGCCTTCATGAAAACATAATTACTGCTCATCAGAATAGGCAATGGCCTTTAGGGTCATGGTGATGTTTTATTTTTCCAGCCCATTCTCTGCTCTCCAGCGTGTTAATGGATGTAAGTGTTGACGTGATTTGCTTCAGAATCCGAGGCAGGCGGGCAGCTTTGGTGCGAGATGCTTGGTGTGAGTGGAAGAGAAAGAGACAATGGCTGCTTTTAAACACAGTTGAGTACCTGACTCAGGATTCAAGTCAGAGCGTGCGCTAAGTGGACAATTAATTGTTTCTGAAATGTGTTTGTTTGTTTGTGCTGCCTTCATCATCGGGATTTTTCTTGGGGACTACAATAAGGTGAATGCTAATTAGCATCTCAGACTTTGTTTCTAGTAATCCTGCTCCCAACACAAGGGGCTGGTGTTTTGTAGTAATGAGACATAATCAAATTTTTAATGATATTCAAAAATGTTGAGACTTGAGGGCAGATTTTTTTTTTTACCATGTTTGATTGACATGTTGTGACTCGCACTGAGATTTTGATAAACAATTAATCATGTAAGTCCTTTTTTGTTGCAAATATCCTAAAAATTCACTGGGTCCAGCTCCTCAAATGTGAATATGTGCTGTTTATTTAGTCTTCTGTGGTAGTAAATTGAATATATTTGTTTTTGAACTGTTGCAAAAAAGATTTGAAGACGTCATCTTGGAATCTGGGAAGATGTGATTGGCCATTTTCAGTATTTTTAACGTTTTATTTAACCAATTAATCAGGAATATAAATATAAATAAGAATAATAAATAAACTGATTATATGAAATGTAAACAATACAGAACACTATACAATATTAGTTGTTGATTAATATGGAAAATCACCAAAAAATATGAAATAGCAGTAAATTTGTTGTAAATAATTAATGATTTATGCCAAGTTTTATTCATTGTTCCAATGAATAAACTGGCAAGCTAATGCTGGCCAGTGCCAAGAGAAGCGCTGTTGTTGTTTGTTTTGACAAGTTGGCACAAACTAAGCATTTATATTTAGTCAGCATAGCAATATTTAACATATCCTCACACACCGGTAAAATCCTGCAGCTCAATTCCACTCTGTCAGTGTGAGAGACGTGTCGTTTGATAAAAAGCTGCTCTCTCTTTGTTTTTTTTGCCCTTGCCCCTAATTGTCTTTTATTCTGGAGCATGCAGCAGAACTTGTGTAGAACGTATATAAAGTAAAAAGCCTTCTTCCCTTTAACAGCCTTGATCTTTTCATTGATCTCCTGGGTAATAAACTGCTGTTTTGTAATTAAGAAACCACACTCACGAGCAGAAGCTCACTTTGAAGACAGCGGTCCCAGGAACCAGCTCCTCAAAGTGCTGATGGTGTAGCTTTCCCAGAGTCTGCCTTCTTCTCTGAAGGCTCTCCTCGAATCACCTGTTCTTCATCACTGTAAAAGAGATGGTCAGCATGTTGGGACGATAATAAATCTCACCTGTGCTTGTGCAGTAACAGTCTGCCCTCCGTCTGTCCCAGTGACAGGGCAGGATGCAGAGATAGAGATCGTGACGGTGTCTGACCCCTCGGTGCTCGCCCCATCCGACGTGTCGGCCATCGCCCTGGATTTCAAGGTCCTCCATCCAGTGGTTATCACAAGGCTGGGCGTGTTTCCCAGCGGGACCCGGCCCGAGCTTCAGAGCAACGTTACGGTGAAGCTTCTCCAGCTGGACCAGGAGGTAACGGGGCCTCGACCTCGGGGCGTAATATATCCCGTATGGTGTTTTTCTGATACACAGCCTGGGGGCAGCTGGTGCCGCTACTGTTTACTGCCTCGGTCCCCGACACAAACCGAAACTCCTGTTGGATTACTGCCGTTGAGATAACAGTCTGTGGTGCAGTATTCAGTCTAGATAAAGATAAATTTACACGTTGGTGTAAAAAAGTCGAGTTTCTGTGTGTAAACTTTGTGTAAAAACTTTTTGCAGGAGGCTGTGGTTACTGCGCGCTTCAGTGCCATCAGCACAGGGACCGTGGTGAACGGGGTCTGGTACAAACCGGTGGAGCAGTTCATCTTGCCTAAGGTCAGTTTTCACATATACTCACCAGGACTGTGGAGATACTGAGGTCATGAGTCATCTTTCCAGGAAGTGTCCTTGGAAATGAATAATTTCCCAACAGAAATAAAAAACTAAATATGATTTCAAATATAAATATGTAAGATTTTTTAATGTAGAAAGAAAACTACCTTGACCTTAACCAACCCCAGAATAATACAGACGACATGACTTTAGTGTCCTGCATGTAATGTGACTGGTGTTGGACAGAACAACACCATGTTACATATGCAGTGAGTGAAATGTCTGTTTTTCATCCAGGGTTTTGAGGGGACGCTGGTTTGGGAGAGTCTGGACTCTTCTGGATTGACAACAGTCAACTCCTCCTCTGTGCAGCTCAATGATGGAGGTGGTGTCCTGAAGATCTCCTCTGTACGTGTTCACATGCAGTGTCAAAAAAAATGTATAAAGAATATTGTCTCAAGTTTTGAAGTTCGGAAAAGAAATTAAAAAATTACTTTTTTTTTTGCTATTTTCTTGGATTTGCAGATTGCAGAGGGCATATTGCCTCACAGAAGTGCTCTTGGGTTTCCCGGTTTGGCTGGAGGGTTCACCTTCACTATCTACGGTTGGTCCAGCAACAAAATTAAGTCTGAGCTTCTTATGAGAACAATTTTATGAAAATCGCTCTGTTAGCCAGCTGTTGAAAAGGAGTCCTTCTGTAAAAACCTGCTCACCCTGGCAGGTTATGAGATTAACTCTTTTCTTTTGCCGTAGGGCTCTTGCATACATGTCAAATGGGAAATAACATGGTTCTTCCCCTCTCCACCCTGTTGTGTTTCATTATTGATTTTACCTCCTGCGTGTGTTTGCATTTGACTTTATCTGAGAATGGATTTGTAGCCACTTTGGTGAAAAGAAAATGAAATTCACCATTCAATATCTCTGAAAACAAAACTAATGATCCATTCTGTAAACTTAAAATTTTATCATACTGTTCCGCCAGCCAGTGATTTCAGTTATTATTCCTCAAAAGTGCCTTAATTTATTCATAAGTTGGGTGAATAAAAAGTTAATGTGGGTTCTTTTTAAATCCCTCTATGCACCAAAAGACTTTCACCATTTCCCCCGATTTATTCAGTTTTTCTTTGTCATTACCCCCATCACGCACCTCCCTGTGCTTACCCCCCACCACCTGTGTGTCAGATGGAGACGGTCTGTCGGGGCTCCTGCGGGGCCGCCCAGCCAGGACCGAGCACCATGCCTCCAGGCTGAGGCAGGAGGACGCCGCCTTGCAGCGTGAGAGCCTGCGGCACGGCGACATGGTGTTCGTAGACGTGGTAGACACCTACAGGAACGTACCTTCCAAACTGCTTCAGTTCTATAAATGGTATGCCGAGTGCTAATGACTCGATTCTCTGTCTGCAAATTGCCTGGGCCCTCTGAGGAAATCAGCACCCTGAAATGAAAGTGTGTCGCCGCCTCAAAACGTCTCGTTGTTAGAATCACAATTGCAACCACCCAGTCAGGGAGAAAGTACAGTTGTGAGTCATCAGGTAGCAAAATATACACAGTGGTCTTAATCTTTGACTTGGCAAGTGTTTTATTTAGTTGCAAAACCTCTTGCCTTTCACTCTCAGCGGTATTTGAAAATAAATCCACTCTGAGATATTGCAAAAAAAAAAAAATCAGAGGTCGGCTTTAATTAAGGTTGCAAATTCCCTCTCTGGCAGGTCTGTGGGAAACGCTGACTTTAATCTGCTGCTGAAGACGGATGATGATTGTTATATCGATGTGGACTCAGTATTAATGAAGATTGACCACAAGGGTCTCAAGCGCAGCAATTTCTGGTGGGGGAAGTAAGTACAGTTTGGTGTCTGATCCTGTTGACAATGTATATTTTGCTTGTGAATTTACTCCTCTTGTGTTCGCAACTTAACTCCAGTGCACCGTCAGCTGCACTCTAGATGAAACAAATAGGAATGTTCTGCCCAGTCAGAACCGTGAAGCGTCAGGTGAAAGGGACACAGGATGTGATGATAATGTAACTGCTGTCCTGACCTAGTTTCAGGCAGAGTTGGGCAGTGGATCGCATCGGGAAGTGGCAGGAGCTGGAGTACGCTAGTCCAGCCTACCCGGCGTTTGCCTGCGGCTCAGGCTATGTGGTCTCTCATGACCTGGTCCAGTGGCTCGCCAGTAATGCTGAGAAGCTGAAAGCCTACCAGGTGGAGTACTGAGCACCAAGCAACTGTGGGGAAATAATGGGCAGATAATCGTGAATATAATGTGAGCGATCTGTCCTCGATGTGTCGTTACAGGGAGAAGATGTGAGCATGGGGATATGGATGGCAGCTGTTGGACCACAGAAATATCAGGTAAAAGAGGAAAAAGATCTGCCATTTGGTTTGTTCACAATAGTCAAATATATTTATAAAAGACAACTTATCAGACTTTGGCAGCGATGGAACCATTAAATTCAGATTAATAGGACAGTAGAAAGATGAACAGTTTAACAATGGGACTGAATACAAAAAAAAAAATCATCATGCACACAGCTGATCATTTGTACTTACTTTATTGGCAATGATTCAGTCCGGAGAGCTTCATTATTCAGCAATACAGACCGAAAATGAAAATATACAATATACAATGTAAAATAAAACCTGAATTGAAATGATAAATGTTTTTCTCCTCCCAAATAAGGCTGCTGGCTGAAATGCTGTACATGTTGAGCAGGACTGAAAACTGAGATGACTGTCATTTTCCTCCTCTTAGTATTTCACTATGTCACTTTGAGAACTGATAACCATTGTGCTTTTTATACTTTGTACAAAATTGTATAGTACACCAGACTTCTAGCACAGCTTCACCATCCTTATCACATGGTGTGTGAACGTGACAAATAAAACGTCTCAACAGTTTGACAGGATCGTTTTGTTAGCTGGTGTAATCGTAGCAACGTGTGGTTCAGTCCCAAAGGCGCGTGTTAACAGTTTAACCCGAGTGAGACCTGAACCAGTGTATGACTAATAACCAGATGTGCATGTTAACACCCCCCTGTGCTGCTGCCAGGACCCCGGCTGGCTGTGTGAGAAAGAGTGCTACCTGGACATGCTGTCGTCCCCGCAACACACAGCCGAGGAGCTGCACATCCTCTGGGAAAGGAAGAGGGCCTGTGGAGACCCCTGCGGCTGTCCCTGGGGCCACTAAATCTGGTTCAAACCACACTCACCATGGGGCACTGTGGGTAAAATACACTCAACACTGGTTGTCAGTTCAGTTTCTGTGGTTTCCTTAAAAACCCCAAACTGAGTTTTATCACTATTATTGTATGATATACACACTTGGTTTTTGAAATGTGTGATTTTTCTGTTGGAAAATGATAAAAAACTTTGAGATTGCATTGCAGGTTCTTAATATTAACAAGATAGTCTACCAGCATAATAAATCATTCGCAGCTTCAGAATACGTTAAAAACAAATTTAGCTGTAGCGTACCGTCAGTATTTGTATCATGAAATCAGTTATTAAATTTGAAAATGTGGAACAGACAAAATGTGGGATTAGTGATGTTGTGACTGACTGAACCATGTGCAATACGAGCATGTGATGGTCATCGTGTACAGAATCATTGCTGTAAGACTTGAGTACTTTGTAATATTATAATTACTGATGCTCTGATATTTGGCAGACCTGAGCCTTTTGGTTTAAAAGGGATATCTGTTGGTATTTTAAAGACGACTGCTTTACATCGCTATATTTTGTAAATTATTGTCTTAAGCTTTTCATCCTCCTCACTATTTGTAGATTTATGACGAGCTTTCTCACAAACACACACAGTTTGTACTGTAACTGTCATTGTGCAAATGGTGATGTGGCCTTACTGTATTTGTTAGGCGTCATATTGTACGTATGTTAACACAGATTTCAATCAGTGTATTTGCAACACAAATTTTTGACGAAGCCACAGTCAGAGTGACTATGACATAGACTCACTAGTTTAACACCGGTTTTACGAAACCCTCCTCGCAGGTAATAAAGAACACTTGAAGAGACATGAATGACTTTGTTGTTTATTTTGGGGACAGTGCACACGGTGAACTAGATCTGTGTTCTAGTCTGAAACTGTTTGAGCTGCTCAGTCGTCACCAGACACGCAGTCAGCAGACACACTTCGCTCACGCTGTTACAGAAGTCTGTTTTTTTTTTTTTCAATTTAGAGAGGACGGTGGAATCACTCTGATCTCTATTTGCCATTGTTTTCCTGAGACAGCGAGTCGACCACCGCTGGAATGATGAACAGGAAAACCTGTGGAGTGCTTTAGCCCCAGATTGATCAGTCGCTTTGCGTTAATCAATACTGACTGAACACATCCAGTGAGCCACGTTTGAAATGTTGACATGAATCAAATGTGTGTGATTTTTGATGAGCCCTCAGAGCATATGCTTTTAGCCGCTGCAGTGATTTGTTTGTTTATTGAAGTATAGCCATGTGATTGATGCTCGGTCATGAGAATTAGATTGCCTTGCTGTGTATTTTTGGTAAATAATGAAGGATGATGTGGAATATTTTACTAATGGGGGATAATACAAGTCATTTATTTTATTTAGGGAACATCCTACCTGCCAAGAAATCTATTCCTGCAATTAACCTGACATTGGAGCAGGAATCCCTCTTCCTCCTCTCCCTCCCCATCTTCTACTTTCGCCTCCTCTCTTTCAGTGAGCTGCATGATAACAAAGTCACATCCGCAACCGTTCCACTCTCCTACATAGATAAGGACAGCGTTTTTCACCCCATCAGCCTTTCCCGCTGATTTGGCTCGAAGCCCTTCATTGTGAGCCGAGAGAAGCGTGGAAATAACACGCAGATGAAAAAAAAAAAAAGGCTCGCTTCTCATTTCTGCTCTAGTGCTTCTTTAGAAGATGAAGTTATTGGATTTGTGTAAACTTTGATAAACGCTCTGGGCATGTTGTCACTCACTGATGTAAAATGTTTAAATTATTAGCTTTTTGAAAAAAAAAATATTTTCAGATATGCTCCAAATCTGCTTCCTTTATTCAAGCCCTGTTCTCTCCTACACACACACATATCAAACCTACTGAATCTACATCTGTCATCATAAACCTGACACAAATTACACCATGTTTACTTACAAATGGCAAGCATGAATTATATTAGAAAACTTCTCAGGCTGATCACCCGGGGGTTTTTGTAAATGTTTTATTTCCTGCCAATATACACTTTAAATTGCTAATAATGTATTTTAATTGAAAATGATTTTGCTTCATATTTGGAGGAAGAAATGCTCATGTTTTTGCATATATAAGGGTCAGATAGTGTGATTTCTGAGAGATCAATATTGGTGTAGACGCTTAAAGACTAAAGAAGCAGAACTGGAAAATGTTGACAACAAAACATAATGAAAATACCTCAGCTCATGTTATTGACCTAAAATATATGATTCATCCATATGTTTGATATAAATAGACCCCCACACGTTTTGAATCGTCTCTGCCCTTAAGCTTGTGTGTGCGTAATCTTTTTCTAAGTGACGACAAGAGTACAATTCCCTGAACCACTGACTTATTTTCACTCTATTAATATTTTGCCATGAAAGTGCAATCATCCGTTTAACCTGTGACAAGCAGTGCTCTGAGAAAATAGAGGGAAGTTGGGTGCTCGAGTTAATTGTATTTATGAAATTCTTTTCATCTTGAGTCTCACCTCACCCCAAAACTCATCATCTTCTTGCGCTCGCAGATTGAATGCAAGACTGTGTTGACATTACAAATTTGAGTCTTGTTTTCGTCATGTCTGGCTCTGACAGACATCTCATTTTTCTTGAGTGTTTAGAGTCATTTTGTTGTCTGATGCATCCTCACAGCCCAGATGAAGTGTGCGCCCCTTCATCAGCACCACTCACCACGTTCCAAATATGAACTGATTATAAACTGGGTTCTGTTTACACACTATGTAAAATTCAATTGTATACTTCTTAATGTTTCAACCAAATTATCTGTTTCTTTTAATAAAATATTTCAGCTGTTACTTCACTACTTTTAACTATTTCCACTGTTAATCTGTTACCTTTCGCCAGTGGTTCTCAAAGTGGGGTCCGGAGACCCCCAGAGGTTTCTTGAGTGGGTTACAGGGGGTCCCACAGCAAAAGGGGAATCATTTGTTTTCGCTACAATTCCATCCATAAGTAACACAATGATACAAAATATGATCATGGGTTTCAAACTCTTGCTTTGATAAAAAATCTAAAAGCCAAAATCTTATCAAATGGGGGCGTGGTCTAACTTGTGTCAGTTTAGGGTCTTAGATGTAAAAAAGTTTGAGAACCACTGCTTCAGCTTTTCAGCTATTCATCCACATATAACTATTTCAACTGTGGATCCACCAGTTTCAGCTTTTTCATCTGTTAACGCTTTACTGTCACTAACTGTTCCAGCTATTTATACACGCCCAAACATTCATAAGGCAATAACCCAAAACAAACAAAAGAAAGATGGAAACTTGTTTACCACAAAATATGACAATTATCAGACAGTTATCAATTTGCAGTGTCCCTTCTTGACTTCCATTTGGTTATTTGCAGTTGTCCATTACTTTCAATAGCTCCACATGTAAAATGAGTATTTCAGAATTGATCCTTTGTTCCAGAGGGAGACTGACACCACATGCTTTCCAGCTGCTTCCATATTTGAACTTAATCATTAGCGACTGTAATACACATATCCCTCCATAAGAATAGAAAAAACAAAGGAAGAAAATGAATATGTTCCTTTCCTTTTTTTCTTTACTTGCAGGGCGTTAAGACACATCTCAACTCTTCTCAGATAATTTGATGTCATTGAAGTGATTCATAAAAGGTTGCCAGATTTTGTCACTTTTAACTATTTCAACTGTTTACATTCAGCTAGCTATTTTCAACCTTTTTGTTTGTTAACTAGTCTGCACTCCCAGTAGAAACGTGGTGACAACTGACTCAGGATGGGCAGCTGCTTACTCTAAATACACTAAAGATCAGCATCACCTCAGTTTGTCATCCTGTTTGGTTGTAGATAAGTAGATTTATATTTATCTGACTGAATATACTGCATTCCAACTGCACAAGTGCCCCTGGGGTAAAACCAGCCGGAGTAGAACTCACTGTTTATGCAGCGTGCCACTCCATAGATATACCACTAATGAGGCCAGGTGTAATACCTGGGTGTTATTTTAGAGCACTGTGGAAACACAGTACATTATGGTTAAAATTAAAACTTACCTGTGGCGTCAAAGTGAAGATGCCGAGATTCAGATCTGGCACAGCTGTCTGAGATCTTAGAAAGAGGAGATTACAGTCTGCTGAGTGGCGTGCATCTGCATACTCATTCAAACAACTCCTGATTCTTAGACTCTCCTCACAGAGCATTACACATTGCTGTCAATCAGCTCCCTCATCTCCAGCACCCCTCTCCTCCTCCTCCTCCTCCTCCTCCTCCTCCTCTGTGTGCACTAAAACGAGGAGGAAATCATTTATTCATGACACCCCGCATCCAAAACGAGTATTTCTGTCTGATTCTGATTCACGGGAATGAGGGGATATTATTAGACAAACAACTATGCCCTAATGGGGCAACATTTTCATTCCCAATTTGAAATCGTACCCACAGCTCGCTCTCGCTCTCATTTCCATGCAGCTACACTTTCTCAGGCTGGTAAGGTTGTGTCTGTCACTTTTTTTTTTTTTTTTTTTTTTTTTTTACAAACATTTGCAGAACACAGCTGTGAAATGTGTGACACTGTGGATCAGTCAGATGATACATTCGGAGGAAGGTTTGGCTGTTCGACAGTGCAGATAATCACACACGTCTTTGACAAAGTGATGCAACCAGAGTGAATCATGGAGCTTCATAAGCTCACTTGACCCTTGCTGCAGCATCATGGCAGATTTACTATGATACTATTTGTGAGAGATAATTAGCGCAGTCATTACCGAACCATTACTGACAATTATTCTGTCTTAAGAGGATCATGAATTAGCTCATCGGCCTGATGATGAGATTCTTGGAAACCACTCAGTCATTCGGTGTAACCTGATGCAACACCATAAATAGAGGAAATGTCACGATGTCAGTGAAATGAATGCAGTTGCCCTCGGTTCAACATTCAAGGATTACTCCAGAAATGTAATATTGCACTTGCACAAGGTTGGAAGACTCACAAGAGGCAGATTAAAAAAAAAAAAAAAGAATTGATGCAGCAAAAGACGAGAAGTAGTATGGGTCAAGCTCCAAAAACACTGGAGCCTACATTTCCCATAATGCAGCTCAATCAGGGTTATTTTCTCAGACTTTTGAAAGCTTGCTCTAGAGCTACAGATAATATTGTCCACAGGCTGTGTAGCACCTCCCATGATGAATAAACTGAACTACAAGTGTAAAATAGCTGGAGTGTCCTTTAATCAGTTTACAGTCAGAAGACGGTTTCATGAAGCTTCAATGATCGCAGGTAGAAACAAGTGAGTACTTTGTTATTCCTCTTTATCCCCAATGGGACATGAGGGCGCACTGAGGTTTTTACAGATACCTGAGTGCCGGCAGAATTATGCATGAGAACGTGTTGTTCTGGGAACACTGACATGAATCTGATAACCACACTGGCATGAATATTGTAAAGTGAAGGAAGCTTTTCATGAAGCCCAGGCTTCAAGTTATATTACAGGATAATACATTTTGATTTTCAACAACAAATGCTATGAAAAGACCAAATCAACAATGAAACAAGAACTGTCTGTGTATCCAACATCCTACTGCCACTGATGCTAGTGCACCACATCTGGGACTGAAAATAGTATCCAACAAGTGTCCAGCTGTTTTAGGAGTTACTCAAAGAAAGAAAGTATATATTTGTGACCCACTTAAATAATATCATTAGGAATGAATGAGTGTGGACGGTTAACAGCATACAGGCAGGGGAAGTTGTAAAGTGTTAAGGGAGGGACCAAAGTGACAAAAGTATAGAGTATAACCTGCCGCCTAATCTGTAAATGTAGCTGGGAACAAATGAGTGATTCTGTCCACATCTTTCCTGGAACATGGTTCAATATGTAGACCAGTTTAAGTCACAGTGAAAGGGAGTTTTGTTGGTGGTTTTCTGCAGAGGATCTTGTAAATCAATAAAATATCCTGCCAGTTGCTCCAGTGGAGCGTCTCAGCAGCCCCACAGTAAAGGACTGCATTTGTTCTCGCAGCTCTGAGGTGTAAATGTGTAAAACTGTACATCAGTCAAACAAGGTGCACCTGAAAAAAAAAACATCAGTCTCAAAAAACTTTACCCAAGTAAGTAGTTTTAAAAATGTAACTGACTCAAGAAAGTGAAATTTCAGTTCAGCAGAATCACCAAAAGGACAGAAATCAGTGAAGGTGTACAAACACAGCAGCATCTATTTACATTCTCATCAATTTTGTTGTTGCCACAAGAATATTTATGAAATATCCACTGGAGTGCTACCAAGAAACACAAATGTGTAAAGCGCAGCCCAGTGATAAATAATCCAAAGCTTGCAGAGGATGAGGGAGACAGTGAGTGAGCCATGTCGCTCTTCACACAAAAGCTATTCTGTTTTGCTCTCAAACAGAACTCAGACACTGTGGGTGGAGAAAATCAATCTTGTCAACCTAGAGAGTGGGAGAGAAGAAATGAGAACCGTGAGAGGCTTTGATTATTGTGATGGACTTAAGTCAGCTCTGCAAGAGCCACTTCATACGTCTCGCGCTGTTTATCAAATCAGAAATGCATTTGCACCGTATTTCCCTGCACTTGTGGCTGCTTAGACGGAAAATTAGTGAAAGAACCTGTCCCCTAGATTTTCAAGAATTTGACATTTTGATGAATAGATGTATTTTCAGCGAAGCCACAATTCAATCCAACAGACACACAATTAATTGAATTGCAGCTGTCAAGAGCAAGAGCTTCAGTGAGTCAACAGCGCTGTCTGGGACAGATAGCCTCTGTCCGCAGGGCTGCGCCTCTTTTCAGCAGCTGAGGAAAAACTCACAATAGTATTAACAGAAGAAGCAGATAATACAGGATTTAGATGACTGGTGCCCTGTATTTCAGTCCAAAGTCGCAGCACAGACACCAACCGCATCCTTAGCAACCACCCTGTGTGAGTATTCAGTCAAGGTTCCTCAAAACAAAACGCAGGCAATTCTGTAATAACTTGCATCATTCTCGCCTCGCCTCTGCGCCTGTACTGATCAAGATGCAGTTGCAAAAGTATCACACACGGCTCTGGTGCAATAGGAGCTTATGATTAAATATACTACACATAATGATGGCTCAGGGTTTTGCAATGGTAGGGCCATGTGTGTATGTGGAGGGTAAATGTTTAGGAGTCTGATCCTACATAAGACATCAGGTCCAGTTTAGGAAGACGCCCATAACTACAGTAAACAGGCAGAAAAACACTCATACAAACAACTTTGTGTTGGTCATTTCTTGATTTTTGGTTACACCCATGTGCTCAGTAGATGGTGCTGCTCCCCGGAGAAGAGTCCCTCCTTCCCCCCCATCACGTTAAACGTGCTCATTTCAAAACAACCACACCAGCCTTGCCACAGGCAGGTGTGGAGTTTTGTTTCAGAAGTGCGACAAGCCCAGAGGTTATCCTTAAAGGTTTTTTTATTCGATAAATCCAAATGAGTTCATAAGTGCAGCACAGTGTCTACCTCCAAATATCAAAACTGAGTCAGCGAAATAAAATATTACAGACGTGACGAGCTGTGCTGATTCTGAACCAGATGGAAACACTGTCTGCAACAAACCAAAGCATCAACACAGTATTCATATACAGCCGAGCATAAACAACGTGAGTGCTACTTTGCATATAATACCAGCATGTTACATAAGAAGTGGACAAGTGAGTTGCAGAAGTCTTTTCTGTAGGATTGGCACTCTGGCAGCTTAATGATTAATCCCACACTCGAGACAGACATCCACATCTTATTTTAAATAGGGACTTCAGAAATAACATCCAGCTTTCACACGGCCCTAGATAAAATAATACATTTCAATGTGGTAGCAAAACATAAAAAAATACATTTATATGCACCGTATCACACATCAAAAGGAAGGCTTTTAAGCTTTTTTTGCCATCTTGTTATTTTTTCATTTTCACAAAAGCAAACCTTAAATCAGAACAATTTTCCATTTTCCACTTTCTATTTTAATTCATTTCTTCCACTGACTGCACAGATACACCGAGATACAAAAATTGGTAATGTGTACTTTGTTTAAGCAACACTTGAAGAAAGCCATCTAGCACACAAAAGATAAAGGCGACATTTGGGGCTGCTTTGCTGTATCACAGCTGCTAAATGCAGTCAAAGCTGTCTACCAGAATTCAAGTATTCACGTTCAATGATGAATTGTGCCTCATTAAAGTGGTTCGTGATTGTAACATACAGTTTGTGTGTTGTCCTTTTTGAGAAATGTGTACGTCTGCATCAGTATTATTAGCAAAGCTTCTGTGTTAGTAGAGTGTGCAGGTGGATGAGGTCAGTGGTTTTGGCTGGAGTGTGGCTCAGTACTGGACTCTGCCGTGGCTTCAGCCTTTTTATGCATTTCGCTGAGGTGTTTGATCAGGTTCTCCAGTTGAGGGTTTCCCCCCAAGTCCGCGATGAGATGGTAGGCATCTTTCTCCAGGTCACGCAGAGTCTGGCGGGTGTAGGCAAAGGAGCCAACTTTCTCCAAGTAGTCCACACAGTATCGTTTGATGTCTATGTTCTCTGTGCGCTGCCTCAAGATGTTCTGCACCTGGGTGCTCTCCGGACGCACCCATATGGCATGAATGGTGATGAAAGAGAACTTGCCCTCAGTAAGGTCCTCGCAGAAGCTTTTGTTCTCACTGTACTCAAGGGAATGCAGGTTGCAGTAGTCGTCTCGGATCTGGAAGAAGAGACCCAGCGTGTCCAGAAGGGGTTTCAGGTCCTGTTTCCAATCGGAGAAGAGCTGCATCAGACCCACAGCCAAGCCAAAGAGCCCTCCGGTTTTCTGCAGCACCATGTTGCGGTACTCCTGCTCAGTGGGACAGGTGTAGCTGTCCCTCCAGTGGATGTCCATGCCCTGGCCACGGTGCAGCTCCAGCAGCTGCCGGGTAAAAACCTGCACAGCCTCGGGGTGCTCTAGGGTCAGCACCTTCTCTAAACCCAAGAAATAGACGTAGTTGGCTGAGTTGATAACAGAGGGAATACCGTAGATGCTGTGGGCCACAGGGAAGCCTCGCCGCAGCTTGGAGCTGTCCTCAATGTCATCTATGAGCAAGCTGGCGTTGTGCAGCATCTCAGTCACCTCGATGATCACCTGAACATGACACAAACAAATCCATGAATAAAAACATGTAGGCTTTTTTTAAATGTTACGATTACTAACATTATTGTCAAGGCCATCAAAATCAAAGCAAAAGAAATACTTTAAAAAGGAAGAAACTTACTTTCATTACTCATGAACTAGTAACAGACACAGTAACAGGTTCTTGGGAGCTCTGTGTAAATTATGCATTACAACTTGCATACAGCAGAGGGTGCCATGTCTACACTCTTGTTCCACTAGTAAGTCTTCCTCAGCAGTCAAAATAGTTGTAGAAACAAACCCGACACGTCTATCAGGTCCACCCTAAAACTCAACACTAAAAAGTGTTGTGCCAGAGAGAGAGAGAAACTGTGGCTTGATGAGCTCAGAGGAAGTGTAGTTACATGGTTGACACTGTAAAGCTTAGTGCACTTTCACCTCCTCTAAAGACAGCATGACAAGGGCTGAGGACTTAACCTTACAGCCATGATGATACGTGTACTGACAAACCCCAACAGCTTTCAAACAATATGAGCCTGTATCAACCATAACACACATGCACATGCTTTGAGTCATGGGTATTGTACAAAAACATGTGGTACACGGATACTCTGCCTGCTGAACTGATATCAGATAACTGCGGTAGTCATTCAACAGTGACGCAAACGGCCATCGTTTGCCATCTTCAATCTGATAACCAAAAATGGCTTCGTTTCAGGCCCATGTTTGACACAAAACACCCAGGGTTGCCCATCAGGTGTCCGCTGTCCTGAGTTGGCAGTGCAGCCTGCTGGAGTGGCTCTGCTGATTTAAAATACAAGTGGTGTGGCCTGGTAATGAAAGCTGTTTGTATGGGGCTGGGGAGCACAAAGAGAGGCTCAGTGGGTCAGGCAGATGGCCAAGGCTGGGCCAGTTGAGCAGTTTATCCGCCAAACACAACCTTTCCCTCGGCAGGGTCCCGACACTCGCTCACCCTGCAACCTCAGTGAGCCACTCACAAGAGAGGGGGGTTGTTAGCTACCATGAATACTCACATGAATGAGAAAGTGGAATATTACATAGACAAAAACACACTTGAGGATTCACAGGTCTAACAGACAAACAAGCAAACAGAAGTCTTTGAGAATTACAATTTCCTGGCAGGGGAAGGGAACAAGGGCACAATCAAGACAAGATTTGAAATTCACATCAACAACAGTCTCAGATCATAACAACAGCAGCTATCAAACCCAAACACAGGCACCAACAGTTTTCAAGTTTTGGACTTTGTGTCTGGGTCCTCCAAGGAATCTAATTAGTCGGCCTGTTGCTGTATAATGCTGCTGTTTCAGTGCTGAGTGCCTTCACTGCTTTGCAAGACTTCATTGATTATCACCAGAGGTTATTGACACAGAAACTCACTCTGTTTGCCAAAGCTACAATCAGTGATCCATTGAGAATGCAGAGACTCCTTCACAACAAACGAGTGTACTGAGTCCAATATAATGAGGGGAAATAACTCTGAAACAGACAAGTCAGTTATGCGCACGCATAAGTCTGTCTCAGTTAGAGGGACTACAGTAGATGCTAACCACCACAGGCATACCCAAGTCAGATGGCAGGACTGTTGAAGTCTGGCCAAGGGTTTAAAATGGTCATGCATGCGATCACACAACACACCTACTGGATTCATTCAAAATTTCTGTCTCATTCATGTGGGACAGCAGTTCTGGTGAGCAAATATAAGAAACTATGACAGATGTCCCACCAGTTTTTGTAAAACTCTCAGGAAGCCACATCATAATCTTAATCTGGGATTTATGTTTTGTGTGTTTGTTTTTTAATGTCGTTTGTTGATGCCCTAGTCCTGCTCTTTGTCTTCATCAATTGTCTTGCATTGTTTTTGTCACAATGTGGATAATGGAGCTCCTACCTAATAAACTAATTGACAATGTGGGGTTTTGTAGTGGAGATGTGTCAGCTCACTGGAAACAAACATCATCTTCACTGTCATTATGAAAAAATACACTTTTATGAAATAAAATATTAATATTTAGAGAGGAAAGCAGAGGAGCTATTTCATACAGCAGAGCTCATATATCTAATGAGTGTGACTGTTGCTTAGGCCGTCATCAACTAACTAATGTGATCACAAGATGACATGTGTCAGGATCTGTCAGGCTAACTACTGCAGCTAAACTATTTTCCTGGGGAAAACCCCTACAATACAAATGTATTACAAATGTACTGTCTAGCTTGATCCAGCCTTCACTGCAACACAATCTGCTGCTGTCACAACTTCTTATCTGCTCCATGTGATGATAATCCTCTACCAAATTTCAGGTTTTATGCAGGAATCTGACCTTATTACAGTGTCCAGTAGTTACGAGTTGCTACACATCATATTTAATACGCTAACCTGCCACTCATAACCTAGTTATATTCCCATGGAGGCAGCAACATTATAGTCTCACCCTGCATTAGTCACATTAAAACCTACAAGAAGCCCTGAGCTCGATGCAGCAGACATTCTCATGAATGGCACATGTTGTTAAAATAAGAGACAGAAGACTGTAAATAAAAGCTAACCTTTCTGCATTGTCAGAGAGAACAAGAGGGAGACAGCCAGCTAAAGGTTGCAAGGCAACTGATGTGTACAAGGGGAATTTCCCAAACCTCCACCTGTGCTGTACTACACAGCACAGAAGCACATATGGGGCCTGATAAAAAATGCACTGCCAAATGAATGAGACAGTGTGCCACTGTCGCTGCCTCCTTCTATCTGAAGGCATGGTTGTTTCCATGGCGGCGACTTCTTGGCAGCAGTGTGCTAATGATGATGAGAGGAGTGCTCTCAGTCTGCATGATGGGTTCAGCAGGAGTTTACAGAGCTGCTACACAGAGAGGGAGAGAGCGGGGGAGACAGAGGAAGCCACGGGGGGAGACAGTTCTTTGATATGTGAGGTAGATTAAACCTCAACTACCTGCTGTACAATAACAAGGAAATTCTGTCTGAAGTGAAATTATCAGGAGAACAAAAGTAGATTTGGACACAATCTGCATATGAATGTAGGCAACAAATCTACATCAAAAAACTGATCAGTCAAACTCCAGGGTAACATGTCGTTGTAGCCTCAAGGAGCACATGCACTCCTGAATTGAAAATGTCAGCATTTCAGTCAAGAAACGCAGCTGCATGTAATGTCAAAATAATAAAAAATGCCACTTGAGTCGCGCCTTTTTAATTTTTTGCAAACTGAATTCACTCATTTGAAGACATACAACCCACTGTGGGGATGAAATGACCAAAGGAGAGGGATCATAAAATATTCAGGGAGACCTGTTGAACATCAAACCTAATGAGACCTGACAGACTCAGCACTTAGCATGCTGCACCGTGAAAGTTATGTACATTCAGAAAACACAGAAAACACAGATTAGTCCTCATATCATCATCAGTGGACAAGGGACCAGTCACTACAATGCTTATGCTATCAGTATAATAAGGGGATATTGGCGAGGGTCCTGTTCAATAAAATAAATAAATCCTAAATCTTTAAATTTGAAATGAATATGACTGAGGAAAAGCAGGAATGTCAGTCATCCTGCTATCTGTATATGTGCTTCAATATGTCTGTTACAATATTGTCAGGCAGCCTCCAAGAATATATTAAAAGATGGTAATGGATGAGTGGAGGTGTAGATGTGAATCATGCTAATCACAAGAAGCTGAAAAAGCAGTAGTCCCTCAATGGAGATTAATGTGGGTGCAGTATATCTTAAATACAAAACAAATAATCCATCAATGCTTTCAAATATTTCATTCTCACAACCATTTACATGCCCCATCTGGAATATGGTGTATAGTAAAACAATTAACTACCATTTTCATTTACCCATTTTCATTCAATGCATAAAGTAAGAATGGTCCAATATTGTATAAAGCGAGATTTCCATGTTTTTTCATTATAAAGCAAGTCAAGGTTTTATATTAATACTGTGAAAGTATCAAAGCCTCAGTCCACAGAGAAATGCACACAGCCTGTATTCAGAAACTGAGCCTTAAAACGAGCTGGCAGGACTTCTTGAACTTTGTGATGTCACATGACCGGCATGCAGACAAACCCATAAAGACACAGACGTGTCCAGAATGTGAGCATCAAAGCAGGACACAGAAACTGATGAGAGTGAAAATACAGTGGAGTGAATTCAGTAAATAAAGCCCTAAACATTATGGCATGCAAGCTCTTATCTACACATAGTGATGTTTTCATTTTTTTAATGATGACAATTGAAAATTAATTTTGATAGCTTTTGACCTTATTCTGTTGTATAGTACTTCATTTTGGACAATAATTGCACTGTCAGCGGCACTGTTTTACTTTCCCTTTGTTTTACTATGTTTTAACATAATTTTGAGAAATGCTCTTAATGATATTATTAAGTAAAGTTATCATTAATGTGCCACCACTGAGCAACTTGAAAGCCGTGTATGAGTAGACACCTTGAAATGAAACAGTAGATATAACAGCTACCTTGTCAGAAAGGGCCTTTTCAAAATTAAGAAAAAAGAACAAACAGTGTTCAGTGTGATAGTTTGAATAATCATAATACTAATGATTTATGATTTAGGAAGCAAAACACATCAGTTTCCCAATTAGTGACTTTTCTGACAATATAAACGACAGACATTTTGACATTTCATTCAGTCTGAAGCTGCAATTTTATGTAAATTGTTCCTTAATCTTTTTTCAAGTTTAATAGGAGCTCTCTGTGCTGTACTGGAGGTGGGGGCTGCATCATAAAAATGGTCTGGTAAAATACTAAAGAAATGATAACAAAACACAACACAAGATGCCCTGATCTGACACAGCTCAGCATTGTGAAGTCACTTCAACCTAAGTCCGAACACCCAAAATGTCTGATGGGCTCACTTGTTCCCCAACAGCCATTCACCAGAGCAACACCAGAGCTTTCTGAATCGCTCACAATCATCTCTTAAAACTGCTTATCTAATGACTACATGTAATGTAAACGGGTCAGCTAGCAGTGACAAACCTACGAATTACTGTATCACCAAACTCTGCACCATAAACACCATCTACACAGGCAAATCCCACTTCAATGATTCAAGATATCATCAATAAGGGAAAGCTGCTGTTTTAACCTGGAGATCAAACAAACATAGAAAAGGGAAACTATTTTTGGAAGTGTTGCTCCGCCTTTTTAATTTCATTTCACTTGATCCTCAGCCACATTAACAACCTCCTGTGATAAATCATGGATGCTCTGAGCTATACACCCAAGTTTTACATTTACAATCAGTTAGGAACAACTCACTCTGACAAAACACTCTGGCTGCATTACAAAATAAATTGCCTGTTTGAGATGAGCAGGGCATCATTTCACCTTCCTGCACCCATCTGCAACAAGAAACATCGGATGAGTCTGAATGTTAAGAGGCTTGAAATGGCAGATTTCTCACCTGCAGTTTGTCCTCTGGAACATTGAGCCAGTGGTTAAATGCCTGGGCGAGTTTTTTCCTCACCTGCTTTCCTGAGAAGGGAGCAGAAAACAAAAGTTCAGTCATTTTAATAATCATACATATGTACTATAGTATGCAAATGAAAGGGAAAAAGATAACCTGCAATTGCATCCTCCACAATGACTATTGTTGCAAATCATAAGCTCATTCTATGTTAAAAAAAAAAAAAGGGTCTTACTGTGGAAGCTTTATAGTTATAACCATACGTATTACTAAACTATGACAAAAATCCCAGTAGTTTCTTTTAATAAAAATGTCTGTTGCAAGACATCAAAATGATCATGTGTTATGAGCCTGAATGACACAGTGACACTGCTACAAAGGAAACATTACCAGACTCCATGGACTTGTCCCATTTACTCAGTTGAAATTGTGCTGTTAGGTCACTCACTTCTCCACTGACAAAAAATGACTGAAAAACTGAGGAAACAATTAAAGATGGCCTCCTAACAGAAGCTAATGAGCGGTTGGTCAAGAGAAATTAGACTCAACAACACTGGGATGTTAAACACGCACAGAGCTATGCACAGCTTATTGATGGGTATTAGAACTCTAATTTCTCAATACTATAAATACAAAAATTATATTTTATATTATTTGGATTTAGTCATTTTCAAATCATTGCCTACAGTTTCTATAGTGAAATGTTAAAATGAAAACCATATAATTTAGGCCTTGACAACATAATATCTGTAACATATTGAAACCATACGCTGCTGTCAAAATACAGATTTGAAATTTAAGCACCACTTTAGTCAGTCATGTTTGCATTTCAAATGTACAATGAAAAACAAAATGTAGTTTAGTTCAAACTGAACTAAATGTGTTACAATGGATGAATTTAATGCCCTTAAATTTCAAGTTGTTTTTTTTCTGTGATTTGTGTACAGCCCTTCATCATTTTAGGAATAACGTCAATGCCCTGACATGGTGTGACTAACAGGAAGTGAGCTCTAGGGATTTATCAGCAGCATACATGTATTTTGATGACCTCTCAGCTGCATGTCTGTATGTCTCCACCTCTTCCTGCTGTCAGTGACAATGAAAAAGACTCACCTGGCAGTTGCAACAAGTACTTGTACGGCTCCAGCAGAATTCGCTCGGTGGCTGCTTCTGAGTCCCCCTCCATTGCTTCAAATTTACACAAATCTATACTGGAGGACAAAGATAACAAAAAGTGTTGTTTGTCAGTATGTGTATATCCTGTGTTTTGCAGCCTCATTGACTTTTTATAACACTGTCCAATATAAAGTAGATCTAGGAAGGCAATTTGTTTTGAAGATGTCAGACTCTTTTAAATGCCCTTTTGATTGTTTTTAATGTTTTACAAAGATGTATTAATTCACATATGGCAATTGACTGGTTCATAGAAAGTGAAAGAAATTAATTGTATTCAGTTTCACACATCTGGAGCTACAAAATAGAATATTTGTCTAGGTGTGAAACACCTAGACGAATATTACAAAAAAATACTATATGAGGCCACATGTGTTCTGTAGTTTTCTAGTTTGAAGGAAATGTAAGAAAATTGAAAAACTATTAAGAGGCTATTTGAAAGTTTTCTCTGCCACCAAACAGGGTTTTTGTAAGGGTTAAAAGATTTTCAACATCCATTTTACATCTTCAAGATGTCTTTTTTATGTATATTCACATAACAGAAAAACATCACTACCCAAAAATATGAACCATCAAAAAATTGACAACCCCACACCCTAAAGTAAGAGATCAGATAATGTAAGAGAACACAGGTGGCTTTCTGATCTGGTGTAGTCAGTCATCCCTCTAGCCTATCAGAAATAGATAGAAATAATGGCAATATTATTGTTCTCTGGTGTTTAAAAGTTTGGTAAAAACTTGAGAATACAAAAGTACTGAAGAAATATATTAGTCTAATTGATGCCTGTGTTATTTGGCAGCTCCAAAAGTAAAGCTGGCCCTTCACTGACAGATTGGGGAACCAGTGTTAAGTAGACAGAGCTGTTATAGAAGAAATAGCAGGAATGTGTGTGAACATGACAGGAACAATGTCAGACTCGAAGGCCAGCTCGGGGTAAGTGACATCCGATATATAACTGCAAGATCCTGCTACACACTTAGCAGCATAATACACCAAAACTCTGCGGATATCATTTGCGAGTAATACTTTTGCCCACTTTGCATTTTTCCTTTAAATAACCATATAATTGAGATACAGGGAACGCAAAAACTTATGTGCCGCTTATAAAGCTTTACATTAATAAAACTAGGTCAAAACCTTGTATATGGCTGGACTGCATATGCTCAATGTGTGAAATTCAGGACGCATTTAAAAACTGTTGCTGAATCGCTGTAAACACATCATGTCATATTTGCATTCTGCATACTGTCAGTTGGTTTCAGCCCTTTGTTTGCTTCTCTCTTTGGAAACTCCAACTTAGTCACATGGCATTCAAATGACCAATGGTGGAACTTTGACCACACAAATCTATCACTCAGTCAGTCAGGGACATTTGTGATTATAGGGCTGGTCCTGCTGGTGTGGTCCAGCCAAAAATGCTCTAATTCATCTAAACCAAACAAGAAAATGAAAGGTTTAGACAAATCTTATGAAACACTTCCATGGCGTAATAAACTGCGTGCCTGATGTATGTGCAGAGCAATGAAATCTGCTTGCGCATGGTTACACACTAATCACATGACTGGATAAGTTAAAACAGTCACATTGCTGGTGAATCACAGAGAAGTGTAGCAATAAGAACAGCAAGGTTTGGTTGTCCGTGGCAGCTACTGATCATAATATTCACAGTCAAAAAATCCTCTACTCTTTACACAGGATGGCAATTTAGGTTTAATTTCATAAAATTACAAAACACATAATTTACATCCAGTCACATGAGACCTGTAAGCCTATCAAACTGATCTATCTTGAAAAAAATCATATTAGGGAATTAGATTCACTGCCTGTAATGAAAGGCTAATGCACAGCTATATCATCATTAAATTATCAGACTGGCATGACATTTTCTATAAAATAACACAATGTGGTATTCAATTTCCACCAAGTTACAGTACAGAGGCACTGATCCCTTGTTGGGTAATATTATTTACTGAGTCATTGCTTTTGAAAAGCTAGATAAAGAGTTACTAGATTAATAGGTACTATCCAACACAGTCCTGCAGTAAACTTCATATATTAGTAATGTGGTGTGCAATATAATTCAATCATGCTTAACATTAGTTGTTGAAAAACAAACTGTGAATTTGAAAAAGGCTGAGACCATTTTCCCATTCGCACAAAATTACGAGGGTCAAGGTTTTGAAAAAAGACGCTTCAAGTGTTTGTAGCGTGTTTTTCCATCATGTAGACAATGTGCATCCCTTTAAGTGGAAACTTAAAAGACAATGTTAATGAAGTTTGATTTATAGTGACCCAAATTCAACATACATAGCAAAGCTTTAAAAAATTAAAATGCGTATGTGACAAGCTGCCAATTTCCTTCCTTTCCTTCCTTAACTCCACCCACCTTTGCTGCGTTATGTCGGTCGCTGACTAGCCGGTCCTGTATTCCTGTTAGCCAGGCTGCTACTTAGCTAGCGTTAGCAGGCTAACATAAACGCACTGGTATACCACTGCTGAGCATTTCTTTCTTTCTTTTTCATATTAAAAACTTCTTCTTTAACGCTGGTCATCCGAGGCACACCATATTAATGTCATATCCACACTTTCATATCATTTTTAGGTCCTTGTGTTACTGGCCAACTCAACGGATGCTATGCTAGGCAACGACGGTTACTGCTGTTCACTGTACAGACACTTTTCAGTACAAGCTAGTTTTGATGAGGCACATATATATGCTTCAGCTTCATTACAGAGCAGGCGCAGAGTAGGTGCGGAATGTAACATGGGTGCCTCGGACACTGTGTGTTGCAGTTATATTTCATCATGGCCCGGTAAACTCTCCCTACCTGTTTGGAAAACGGAAAAACGCGGCTCCGTGTTGTCGGGTCAGTCTGTGAAACATATCGAACACACCCATGTGTTCTAAAGCTAGGGTTGTAGTTTTTCAGCATTTTTTCTCTCGGTATTGTGACAACCACCCAGTAAGATTACTTCGTACACTTCACCATACATATTTTACTCCCAGATCGGCCAATCCTGTGCTGCTAAGGCGGTTCCCTTCACTGTGCCATCCAATAGGCGAGTGTGCCTTTGGGAGAGGTGGGGTTAATCTGGCCGTCAATCACTCTCAGGAGGCGGGGAAAGGATCACAGAAAGAGCTAGGCTAGAGGAGCTACTCAACAAGACAAACAGCAGCGCTCTGCGAAAACGACTTTTACCCATCCGCATCCAACATCAACCGGGGGCTAACGGACGACGTTAAAACCTGTCAGATTTCTCACATAAATGTTCCTATGGATTACTAATACACTTTCGTCGAAAAACAGAAGTGTTTCTCAACTTGACGGCATAGGTAAGCCTGCTTTTGTTCCGCAAAGCCATCGCTATTTTGAACATTTTTACTAGCTTGCTTCCCTGCTGCTACCAAGCCAACCTTGACGTTAGCTAACTTGTTAACTAATGCTGTGATGTGTTTAGGGGGGATTTAAGGAAATGAATGAATTAGGCTGCTGGGCAGCAAAAAGCTGACGGTCGAGAATACAGGGTAAACTTGGTCAGCTCAATAACAAAGTTATGCTGTAGCCAGCCAAATTAAGCTGATGAGCACAGTGAAAGGTTATGCTACTCCTGGGTTGAATAGTTTCAACCCTGCTGGACGAGCACCGGGGTGTTGTGTTGTTGAGCGGAGGAATCCTCGGAGAGGTTGTCGTCGAGCAGCGCCTGTCATGGTGATCCTTAATAGCCGTCAAAAGTGATATTACACGAAGCCATTGGCGACCTGTATAAGCTTGACATCGCTGCGGGATGTGATTTATCGAGCAGCGACTGATCGGTGTAGTTTCACAGGTAAATTGCATTGTCAGGCTTTTCTTTTGTGCCACCAGTATCGTTAGCTTCTCTCGATTGACTTGTCCAGTCTAGGTTGGAGCAGATGGGCTACCTTGTGTCAAGATCTCACCCGTTTGATCAGTTGTGGTATTATAACCAAATGCGAGGTGGACTATTTTCCTTCTGCTGGAGAGGACTTGTGTTATTCTCAGTGTTGTGCGTGCGTGACCAGTATTTTGCACATTTCCGTAACAGGCAACATCCCCGATGATAAACTGACTAGGCAGGAATCATTACTGAAGATGTTTAAATGGGTTGAATGCTTTAGTTAACCGCGGTAGCAGCATTTAGCACTAGAGGAAAGACGGCCGATGCTCGGGCTGTTTGTGTGCATATTGTTGCTGGTGGTCAGTCACTCACTTGCAGCGGCTGGTCTAGCAAATTGTGTGGGGCGGATGACATTGTATCCTCCGTGATCATTCGCTGTGACTAAGAGCCACAAATGAGGGCTGCGACCTTGGCTTATCTTATAACAATAAAATGTTGTAGGTATTAATGCGATGTCGCTGCGTTACAGGTCTTCCTCTAGCTTGACCTTGTTGCGAACCGTTCCGTCGACTTGTTTCTTTGTCAGAGGCAACCTCACTCAGCGTTACTCAGTGAAGTCAGCGAAATGCCAGACCAGTCGATAAAGAGAACATTTTGTGTAGGAAGAAAGTGACTTTCAGTGGGGCTGCACGGTCGATCCCTCACTTCGTTCAACTTGACGCTGTTACCACGCCACGGCTTTAACGTGTCATTCCTCTAAAGGTCTGGTTTGGTGGCTGTGTTGTCTGCCCATAAGCAAGTGTTATTATCGCTCTATTTTTGCTGTCGAGTGTACTCTCCGCAGAGAGCAGCGCACCGAGACAAGGGAGAGAAGCGAAAACGAAATTGAACGATCTCGGAGCAGTTTTTCTGTAAAAAGAAAAAAAAAGAAACATAAATAAAAAAAACCAAGAGATTCGTCTCCGACAGAGAAATGGCTCAAACATGGGCAGGTGAATTGCGACCACCGATCCCGCAATTTACAGTGTTTGTGCGCTGGAGTGTTCTCCTTCTTAGCCGACTGTCAGCTACAGAAATGGCGTCATCCTCTGCTGTAGTGTTGCTATAGTCAGTGCAGTGCAGACAGCGGGCACACCACGCTGCCGTACTCAAAAGACCCGGGCCCCGTGCGGGTTTTGCAGGACACTTCATCCTATACTGCTACATTATCCGTGTATTTGTGTTGCCCGAGAGAGGAAGTCGTCTCACTGGCCAGCGACTAGTTACTTTGTGTTTGCTCGCCCTTCGTAGCCACAAGCCAAGTCTGGCTGCTGACTGACTGACTACAGCACACTGGGCATTACATAAACGGCTTTGAGGGCTCTGCGAATGAGAGTGATCAGCCTGCCACGGTTTACTTTACAACACGGATATTGTTGGGAATGTGGCTCGAAAGCTCGAGCACACACACCATTAGCCTTTTGTATTAGTTGGGATTATTTAAGCAAATGGCCTTTAAACTTTTCTTTAATCAAGTAAAGCTTCAATTCTGGAGGAAACCCGCAATCCCTGAGAGGAGATTTCTTGTGTTTTTTTCCCAAGCAATGTAAAGAGTGCATCTACCGCCCAGCTTTTTCATGGCATCCAGCAGTGTAGCAGAAGAAGTGATGTCATCATAACATAAACGTGTCTTGTTGTGGCAGACTGAAGTTGGCACTATCTGTGATGCCTAACAGCTTCTTCAACCTCTGTTTTCAGCCTCAGCTTCGTTACACTGGTCACCTAGAGGACTCATTGAGAGATGAAGGTATGTTCATTCATTTTTTTCTTGCATGTGTTTAATGCCACAGGAAACTCAGTCACTCCATCACTTCTGCTTCTGCATATCCAGTCTCTGCTCATTTTCATCTAACTCCTGTATAAACATGCCTCATCAAGGCAAATCAAACATAAATGTTGAATGTAATATCAATATTTTATATGCAGGGTTTCATCCGTTTGTTCTCATGAATAAGGCTAGTGTGAACTTGTACTAAGTGTCAATTTTGATCTGTTCAAACAAAGGGAGGCAAGTGTCTTGGACATAAGCCAAAGTAATAGGTTCATTTGATAAGCATGACACTCAGCTGTATTTGCAAATACAATTTGGGAACTGTAATTTTGATATTATGCTTTTTGGTTTATGCTCTGTTATTGAATTAAATGCTGAGATAAGGCCTGGGCATGTTTTGATATATCTGACTTCCATTTTAAAGACTGCTTCATAGAGAGTGTCTGATGTTAATACATTGTAAAAGTATGGTGCATAGTAATATAAGAATAAATGAGCTGTGAAATTCACAAAATATTCAAAAGCTCTGGCGTTGTTTCCTTCACCCTTATTCAATTTGTAAAAGTCACAGCTGTCATATTTTTTTGGGAAATAGCCTGTGATGCAAGCTGTTTATTCTTTTCTTATAGTTTGAATGGATCACAGTTGTGACTGTTGCTATTCCTGCAGGCTGTTGTGTCTTAATTTGTTGTTTGTTGCCATGTATATAGAGTCATAACTTTGCAAAGTTGTTTCACTTTTAAATTAATTGGTGTGATGTACAGAAATTTAGACAAGAGCGTGTAGTTTTAGTCACATTTTTTACTGAGCAACCATTGCATGTAGTTTAACAGGATCCTGGGGAAAAGAATAAAGCGAGTAGAAGATGTGAGGTGGTTTGATAAGCTATGTGATTGGAGAGTTGGTATTAGACAAATTAAAAGCGGCTCTGGTAATGATTTGTAGTCTGCCACTTTTCCTCTAATGGTGTTATGCTTATTGTGGTTAATCAAACTATACCACTGCCCATTAATAGACATGCTAGCAGTCTACCAAAATATCCAATTAAATAGTGCAAAATTGCACCTCAACACATCATGTGATGTGAAAATAACTGCCAACATTTTATTTATTTGTTTATTAGCTACATTATAAATGTGGTCCAAACCAAGTAAGATGAGGAAATCTGGTACAAAGCTTTACTTTTTCTCGACTTCAGAACCATTTCTGTGGCCTGCATTAATACTTGTCATACTAGTAATGATGACTTGAACTGCATGATGATTTGTGGTTATGCAATGAGTTGTTTGTTTCACAGAAAGGCAATGACATTCTGATTGTCGTGGCTAGAAATGCATTTCAATGAACAGAGCATCCAAGGCAAAGAAAAAAAAAAGGGGTTAGCAGACACCTTCTAATTCACACCTTATCCTGCCTGTGCTGCTTTAATTTCCTACAAGTGTCTACTTGAATAAAGCTTAATATATGAAAATTCATTAAACAGTTTCTGTTAGTGCCTGTGACCCTTTAGCAGTTATTATTCTCTCCAGATGAATTGCAGTAACCTTATATTAGATGATTATTAGGCTTGCATTGGCTTATCCACATAACCGCTGACAGGAGTGAAGCACTCCCATTTACATTTCTGGTTTAATGTTGTAGCATTTGTTGTTTTCATACCGCTCTGAGTCGCCTGTCTCCACTGATGCTTGAGGGGTGCTCACTCATTTTACTACTCCTACTATATAGGAGCATCTGCTCAATATATAAAACTGTAAATCATTCTGTAACTAGGACAGCTTTTCATTATATTCACTTGCATTTCATGTCTCTTTGGCTTAAGGTCCACAGCTTTTCTTCATCAACTGCAAACGCTGTTTATAGTATGTGCTGGATAAAACACTTTCACATAAGACACCATAAAAGTGGACAATATCATGTAGATGCTTTATATGCTGGAATAAAGAAAGTTCTGAATTGAGCAGAAGTAATCTGATGCACTCAACTGTCGCGCTCTGTCTATGACCTTGGTAACCTAGACAAGATTTAATTAAAACGTCTCAAGTCTCAAGACCAGCAGTCCAAGCCCATACTAAATATTCTACCATTTCAGATTCAAGCACAGTCTCCTAATGTCCATGGCATCTGTCCACTCTATCCATTCATTAATAACATAATAGTTAAGTCCACATGCATGAAATTGTGTGCTAAGACGGTGTCACTTCCCATTAATACTCAAAACAAAACCATACACAACAACAACCAGAATTTTGACTTACCTTATACACAGGGGTTACAAATTAAGGAATTTAAATAAAGAAAAGCCCAACATAAAGTGCCCTTATAAGGTGTTGGATCACCACCAGAACAGCTTGAATCCTTGAATCAATGAAACCGTGCCATTGATTCTCCGAACTCTACTGGAGGGATGAACACCATTCTTCCAAAAGCCATTCCCTCATTTGGTGTTTTGATGCTGGTAGTGGAGAGCGCTGTCTCACACATTGGTCCAAAATCTCCCATAGGTGTTCAATTGGGTTGAGATCTGGTGACTGTAAAGCCTATAGGATATGATTCACATAATTTTAATATTCATCAAACCATTCAGTGACCCCTAGTGAACCTTCCCTCTAAGGGTACAAGTGGACGCAAACCGTGCCAGCCAAATGCCCCGCCACTGCATAACAGACCCACCAGATCCCGTCACCGTAGGGGTCAAGAATCCAGGCCTGTACTGTTCTCTTGGTGCATGCCACACAAGCAGTCACCCACTTGTGGAAAGTATGGTGAAGGATGACTCATCTGACCGTATCACTTTTTTCCACATCTCTGTAGACCAGTGTCTATGGTTTTTGCCTCACTCTCACTTGTGCATTCATCTTTGTAATGAGGGGTTTATGCACTGCAACCCTACTATAATATCCCTCTTTATGTAATTGTCAACACACTGTTCTTGCTGACACAGCTTGATCACGTTGTTGCATTGACATTTTCAGTCACCGGAGGATGAGTTGACTGTTTTTGTTTATCCTTACCTATCACGCCGATGCACAAGCATCACAGTCCTCAAATGTGCCATGTCAACCACATTTTCCATTCCTGTTTAATGACGTCTTTCCCATAGATCTAAATACAGGTGTCACTTTAGTCACTGGTTCCGCTGAAACACTGGCCTGTTGAGCCGTCTTTGTGACTGAAACTCCTGCCATCTGTGCCCCAACAATGAACCCTCTTTCAAAGTCACTTAGATCTTTTCCTCTTTCCTTCCTTTTGATACAGAATGAAAATGAACTGTGCCTGCTCAGCACTTTTATACCTACCACAGAGCATGATGGGATGTTAACTGCTTAATTGTACCACACAGTGCACCTGTGTGGAAGTTGTATACATTATGTTTTTCCACTTATTTATTCAGGTTTTTCTTGAATTTGTCACCCATCTGGTTTGACTACAGTATGCTGTGTTGTAGTTAAATTAAAGGGGCACTCCACAGATTTTACCCATGAAGTTTAGTGTACTTGTCATGAGGAGTACTAGTACTAGCATGCAGAAACATTTGTATAATATCTTCTGTGGCTTTGGAGGAAAAATAACCCTGATGATGTCATCAGAGTTATCTTAGCTTAGACTTCAATTTAAAACACAAAGCGTGAGTTACAAACTGCAGCTGTGAAGTTTGTAAGAATTTAGAAAGCATGGGCGGTCTACTGAAAGAGTGGCAAGAGTAGGAAATCAGTATTTCTGGAGCTTAACCCATGCTAGAGACTAAAATTCACGATATCTCGGCCTCTGCTGCTTCAATTGACCATTCTGTTCATAATGTGTGTCTTATGAATTCCCCTGGCATATGGTAGAGCATTACTAAAGTGCAGGGGTGCTCTTTTAAGCAATTGCCTATCCAGAGCTGCTACCTGTAGAACTGTGAAATACATGCTTGAAGTGAGGAGATAAGTTCTCAGTCCATTTACCTGCTGGCTGAATTGTAGATATTTCATTGGTGTTGGATGTTCAAGCCATCAAAGGTAACATAATAGTATTTAAATGTCAATTAAAAGAAAGTACCGAGGCCACATTGCAAGAAAGAGAGAGCTGCAACTCATTCAGAAGGCATATGCAACTTGAGTCATGGAGTTATCCACGAGTCTGAGGCCACATGTTTAGTAAACGATCAGGATTGCTTGTTCAAAAGTTGTTATCATCATTCAAAATTCAAACGTGGAATTTTTATTAAAATTTTTTAAAGTTCTGCGCTCAGGTGTTATTGATCCTGCAGGAGGAGTGGATTTGTTGGACTGCCCTAAATATTGGGGAACAAGTGCGTAAACAAAAGGTATTAAGATTGTTATTTTTTTTTCTTCTTGTTTAAAGCTGCCATGGCATTGCCAAGGCAACTCCTGCTGAAGCCCCAGTCACTGGAATTGTGGTGACTCTGGTTTGGACAAAGAGGTGATTCACAGCAGGATTATTGTACATGTGAGCCAGGCTGGGAGGGAGCTTAATTCTTTCCTGCATGCCTCTTGCATGTTCCTTTGTTCGGCCTACAAGCCTATTCATTATAACACAATATAATGGTCAAAAACTATTGTTTATAATATTTCAGTAATGCTGCCCAGTGTCTGAATGGTCTTCTTAAAAGGTGCACTTTTACATGCTTATGCAGATATCAGTAATTCTCACAATGAAAACAATGAAAATCATTTGTGACACAGAAAGCTAGTACACTTGGTTTTATTTTTTTGATTTAGACTGAGTTATGTCAACCTGTTTCCACCACCCTAACCTGGTAAAACTGCTGTATATTTGTTATTTTTATAACATTATCTAGCATTGTTGTGTAACTTTAAACATACCAACATGCGATAGTGACTGCATGTGTGTCATTTTAGCTTTAAGAAGACTGGATTCAATTCTGGGCAAAAGCAACGGTAAAACAGGAAACGCAGATTTTTTTAAAACTAAGAATGCAGTGAGGTGAATTGTTGGTGTGAAAATAATACACAAACCGAAAATAGCAAGGTGCGGATGGTAGCGAGCTTTCCCTGTAATTTCAGTTGTGTGTTGGCTGTTAATCTTATCTGCTTTTACATCATCTCTGCATCAGCTCTGAGTTATGCTAATTATTAGTTATTAGCAGCTGTGGAAGAAGTAGTCAGATGCTTTGAAATAGCAATACTCCAGTAAAAATGCAGCCGTTTATTCCAAATATACAAGTACTATAAGAAAAATGTACTTAAAATATCAAAAGTAAAAGTACTCATTATGCAGAGTGAATCCTGTCAGATGTTATGTTTTCGCATATTGATTTCTTATTACTGACACATTCAAATATAAGCAGCATTTTAAGTACATGCAGAACAAATTCCAACTCGCTGCTATGCTGGAGTTTCATCAATAGTAGTGTGTCATTATATAAAGTGATCATATAAGTGCCTGCACACCCCAAGTCCACCCACACATACTTATGATGCTGAAGTGAACCTCTTCTCAGGTCAGTGTGGGCGTGTACAAAATGTGCTTGATTGACATCTATCTAACCCTTCTTTTCATTTAGTTGTTCCTGCCACATTATCATTTTAATTAGTGCATAGACTTTGACAAAATTACTTAATCCCCTGCATAGCTACACCTAACTCACACCATAACATGTCTGATGAAGATCATCTGGAAATGACAATCTGAACAATTGCAGGCTGTAAACAGGCACGAGACTCATCGTGATAATATTGTTACTACTCTATGGCCATGCAAATTTGTATGCCGGAGTTCGGCAAGTGGGAACTTGTGAATCAGCTGGAGCCGGTCGCACTGGAAACGTTGAATGTGACAGTCACATTGGCAGTGAGTGAGAGGCAGGAGAAATCTTTGCAGAGACTGGTGCAAGTGTGAAACGGCCTCTGGTCTGTTGAACAAATGACCAGCGATTCCTTGAGCCCCTCCCTGATGACAGATATAAAATGAGGCCATACACTATTGTGAATTACAATCCACGGTTTACACATAGTACGCCACAACTGTTCCATCAGTGCTTTTTTTTTTTTTATCCTGCAGCTTTAACCTTTTGATGGTTGCCAGGAAATGCCTTTTTTTACTGAGCTTTGGAATAAAAATGCTATAGTCACTCAGGCTGTCCAAGAAATGCTCTATAAGCAGCAGCTTATTTTCAACTAGCGCTCTGTAGAGTTGGCTGTTAAATTTTTCATGACCTGAGAGTCTTTGTTGAACAGAAACGGATCTCATTCTGCTGTTGCCAGTGTCACTCCAGTATATTTTGTTTTGGTAAAGCTGGAATGATTTCAAAGCTCTGACTGAATGTGGCAGCCTCGCCTGTTTTGTTCCTCGGACTAGAAAGGCTTAAATACTGAGTAGGCTTTGGATCACTTGTAATCAGTGAGGTGCTAGTACTGTTTAAATTGTCTGTGATCTAACAGCCAGGGCAGACGCACTTTATGGCCAACAAACCTGCTGCGCCATCAGCTCTGGCACTTGTTTTAGTTGGTTCCTTTGAGGTGAGGGAAAAGGCTTTTATAGCATGAATAAATTTCAGTGTTATCTCATGTGATAGCTGTGCATGTTAGACTGATATCCAAGTAGATCATCCTTTTAATTACTACACGTACTTTTTTTTTTTTCTTCTCTCAGATGTGATGCATTTAATCCAAGTCGAGCTACAGTTTTTTGGACAGTTTAGGTTTGTTTCTTTCCATGCCAGCTGCAGGTGCGTTTTGTCACCCTGTGCCAAGTCACATTTGTATGTGTTTAATCAAGCACGTGTGCCTGGAGAGTATTTTCCACATCACTGGCACGAGGTGAATAGCCAGAAAGCTGGTCTTGATTGTACTACTCCTATTACCATTTCATTGACTTTAGCATGCAGTAGCAGAATTGGCACCTGAGGCTTTTGATAGATACTGCTCTGCTCTTTTTATGACAGAATCTTAGGTGAGCGCAGCCCTTGTTAAGTGCATGGTGTTATTTGGAGATGGCGGAAAGGATGTTACACTTCCCACGGGCACAGAAATTCCAGTTCTCTGACCTTAGTCATCTTGATTGGTTGGTTTTTTTATTTTATTTTATTTTTTTTTGGGTGTGGGGGGAAACTGTCTGTCGCTCAGTGCCAGCAGGAGCAATGAAAATGTTTGCTGCAGACAGCTGTAGGCGAAATGGCAATCCAATCCAAAGAATGGAATCTTCTTTCATAGTTTTAGCTGAATGCGGGGAGGCGGGGCATTATCAGTGGAAACAACAATCCCTCCTCTATTTGTGTTGGCATGTGAGCGTGACAAATGTAAATCTGGCCACAGTAGTGAGTTATCACCCCTGCCTTGTTAAGTTGGCGTGGTTTGGCAGCCACAGCTGTCAAGATAACCCAAGCTGCCCTTTCTAACTCACTGGTGGGACTCCTCTTTTCAGTAGAAGGAATGAACAGGCTTAGAGTCCTGGAAGCAAAGGGAGACAAGGACCAGTATGAAAGAGGAGCTGGAACAGCGGTTTACACAGCGGCGGTCCAGCTTTGTGTTGCGGCCATGACTGCCAAGAGCGTTGGTTAGCCGGTCGAAATGGCTGCTGCGTCATGTAAACCTGGTCTGGCGAGGGCAGCTAGTGCTGAGGCCAGACTGCGCTAAAGACTAATGAGGTGTTTATCTGAGAGGCAGGGAGGCTGAAGTGAGCTGGACCCTGCTCCTGAGTCCCATCTGTCAGAATCCCAGAGACGGTGGAGATGAGGCACGCTGTCGTGGCTTGACTGTGACGAGCTCATGGCCCTCTTAACACAGAGGATGCAATTTGTCGACCTGTTAACAAACACGTTTGTGTGCTGTTTTTTGTATTTGTAGTCAGTTTGAGTTAGGTTTTCAATGGATTAGTGTTTGCGTAGTGCACAGAGGTCCACATCAGCAGGAGTTAAGTGTACAAAGACTTTTCACAGCACAAGATAAAATGTGAACAATGAAGAAAACAGAGAATCCCAACAATTCTTTTTTCCACAGAGCTGGGCTGGATTACGGTTGGCAAGAAACCATACTTATTTTTAGTACTGAGCTCTGTAGATACTTCTACTTTTTGATATCAGTTGGAGGATCCTAGTTGCAAGGCAGCCAGACTCTGGTTGTCCTGCATCATAATTTGGCAGACAGTGAATGTAGTAGTAGTAGTCGTCATCTGCCTATCCAGATAATCTTCACCTCTGTTGATGTTTCAAAATGAAATATTATCACATTCTTTAGCGTGTGGCCCAAAATTGCCATATGCTTTATTTGTCTGTCAGATAAGATTAATGAGGGATATGAAACCCTCGTGTTTTTAATCATATTGCTATTCCACCCATTACTCCAGTTTATCAGGAAGGGCATCATTTTGCCCGTGCATGTGCAGGGAATTTAATGTCCTTAATGTTACAGTGTGTGTAGTAGAGAGAGGAGTGTCGGTGTGAACAGCCTCTATCTTCAAGTTCACATGCAGTATCCAGTCAGTGGATTGGATACTGTGCGAGAGGTGTCTTGCACTTGCAAAATGTATCTGAAATAGAGGTAAATAAGCTATTTGTCTTTTTTTTCCCTCCAGAGCTACTTTGCTTCTGCTGATACACTCCATCAATGTGGAACTCCTCTATAAAACTGTTGGCTGCTGTTTATAGTTTTTTTTTTTTTTTTTTTTTTTTTTTTTTCATGCCACTCAAGGGTTAGCTCATGTGCAATAAGACATTAGGAACAGTTTTCAAGTGTTTGCACGAAGGCGGTAGGTCATATTGACAGCTGGCGTACCCCCTGGGTTGCAATAAATAAAAGACCTGACTTGGATAAGGAGTTGTGAAGTTGATAAAACCAGCCACAGGAGCGGACTGCTTTTTGGCAAACAAAAATGTTAAACCTGCAAACAGTTAAAACACGACAAACGTCTCGTATTCACACGTGGACTTTTCAGTCCTTCAAGTTGTTTGGTCATGGCACAAGTATGTGCCACGAAGGCCTACAGCAGCTGGTGTCAGTGATTAGTTCCCCCTCACTGATCTGAGTGCTGCTCAACGCTGGTGTTGTTTTTAGTTGGAATGGCAACCTGCACACTCTTTGCCCTCCTTGTGGGAACAGTGAGCAGATATTATGAATGTAGACACGCCCCCTAAGATTTGTGATTGTAAAAAAAACATGCTAGAGTTGACATATTTTAGTGAGTCTTACAAGTAACAAACTCTCATCTCTCTGTAGTGATTTTGTAGATAATCTGATGTTGAATTGTTAAGGAGCTTATTCATTGCACTGGGCATTACTACATTTCATTCATTTATCCAGAAAGTAAGAATATGTGTTTTCTTGTTCAGCGCACTGCAAAAAAAAAAACTGTAGTTTAGCACATGAGAGGAGGAGCTAAAGTTTTCCTCAACTAACACTTGATTTAAAACCTGCAGTCAGAAGTCTGGGCCAAGTGCACATATGACATATTGCAGCTGGTCTTGATGTGTCCTGTCAGCAGGAAGTGTGGCCCACTTTGGCTCTTATTCTAGAAAGATGTCTAAATATACCACTGTTAGATTAGGTTTTCTCTCCAGCCTCAGTCAAAACCTCTCAGTAAATTCATCTCTGCACTACATGAACCTCAAACATCGTCTGCCCTCACCCACACATTGAAAGTCTGTTTTCTCTGTGTACCCTACCCTCTGCAAATCTGTTCTTGAGGGTGGGGGGGTTGATAAACATCCAATGATGACACAAGATGGTGCTATGTGTTTCGGATAGCTTCTTCTTTGTAGTCATCAAAGCAGTAGTGAAGTGGCCTTTTTGTTTGCTCCCTCAGAGGCTTGTTTTCCAATACCCAGAGCAGATGGTATGTGTTTTCCATGGATGAATCACTGAGCCGGGTGGGTTTTGCGTAGCTGGCCTAGACGATGTGAAGCTTGTATGTGTGTCCTCCTACTTTAGCCCTTGAGAATACACCTGTGTCAGTAATATATATATATATATGTATATATGTATATATATGTATGTATGTATAAAATAAAAAAGCTTTGAACTCACTGGTTTTGTGTTTTGTTTTCTTTTATTTCCTCAGACTCTGGAGGAGCCCCCCTACTTGACAGTAGGGACTGATGTGAGTGCCAAGTACAGAGGGGCTTTCTGCGAGGCCAAGATTAAGACTGCCAAGAGGCTAGTCAAGGCCAAGGTAAGTGACATTTCAAAGTGCTCATGATCCAAAATTAAAAATGTATTGTCTGTCTGTATTATGTGTGAAGTGGAATGCAGCGGGGCCGGGGGCTCTTGTCTTTGTTTGATCACACAGCTCAGCTTTATTGTACGTCTGGAGCGGTTAGATCGGAAATGGCCACATTTCAAAGACACTGTCCAAAACATTCCCGTAGAGACCGGGCTGTTGGGATGATTAGAAGGTGTTCATATCAGAATTATTCAGAAAATGTGCTTTTAAATTATTTTATTGTCTCTGATGTTGCCAAAAATCCAGCTGTGTCACTCACACGCTGGAGCACTACCAACAGGTTTAGGTTGTTAGTACTGCTCATACAGTTAAAACACTGATCAGGAGCTCCAGCTGTGACAGTTGCAGGGTCTGACTTATCCCACCAGGTACCCATCATGTCCTCAGGCGCCCCCCTTGCCCGCAGCGTCCACATTTCCCCATTGGTTTTATGCCTTGCTGATGAAGGCATTGCATGGTGCACGTAGTACAGTATCTCATTTCCCAGTGGGACCGGAGCATCTGGATAATACAATAGAGACAGATCGCTTGTCTCTCGTTCTGCTAGTGTGTGTGGGAGGAACAAAGATTGGATGCTGGCTTTTTCACTGAGTCAGTGCACTATAGTTCCCCCTGTAGAGACAAAAGAGCAGCGATGTTCTGCCATTCCGGCTCACCAGCTGAAATCATCAAATGATGTGCCGTTTTGTCTCATGGACAAACAACATGACAAAATATACCATGTGATGTTTTTAGTTTAAATAATATGGGCTAAAATGAAGCTAACAGGACAGTCTTGGCTCATAAATTAGTTACCATACTAATTGGCTGAGTGTGCGGTTTGTTTTTGAGTAGCTGTAATGGGAGTGTGAGCTCTGTTACACAAACGTTGAAACATGGCAATTATTCAGTTGTTGTTGTGAATCTTCCACTGTAATGAATTCCTCTTTAGATCTTTGCTTCATTAATCCCCGTCTGCTTGTTTAACAAAGTTGAAGGTTGCAGCATATGGGGCTCGTTTCTTTTGAGTGATTTTAAGACTGTGAAAAGATCTGTGTGATATTGTTAATTATGATGATGATCTATACAAGAGGACCTGTCACTTACCACCGTGTCTGCATCGCTTACTATGAAAGGTTCAGCACACTTATATTATGATCAGTCATGACTACCCTGTGGCAGAGTAACAAGCATAGTGTCAAAACATGAATGCTGCATGTCAGGCCCAAAATGCTACATGTTGATTGTGCAATTTTAGTAGGTTTTCCTGCAGAATGCCTGTGTAAAAAAAAAAAAAAAAATCTCTTAAATGAACATTGAAAAGTACAATCCTATTTTCAAAAAGCAGATCTCTGTCTGCATGAAACTAAATTTAAGGAATTAATTTAATTGTTAGAGCCTCTGCTGCTTCACCAGGTGACTTCAGATTTGTTATTGTGGTAATGTTAATACTGAGGTAATGTTGTGTTTTCCAAAAGGCAGCAAGCAGCTGCACCTTTAAGTTTTCCATCCGTGGCAATGAATTCCAAATGCTTCCATATGTTATTTCTCAGATGGTTTAGTGTCATTATAATCCGCTGAGCTCAAATGCTAGTTTCCTCCATTTTGCATGATGTGAAACTTTGAATTGGGTCAGATCATTACAAATCAAATATTATCTTTTTTTTTATGCTCAAGCACTAGTTCACTTAAAGCAAATGGAGTAAATTGTGTTTTGAATTTTCAACTAGACAGCATGTGAAATCAGAGCAGGAGAAAGCTTCATTATGTGAGGTAGAAAGGAAACTGCAGTTGCTGTTTATTTTTGTCTGAGCTGTCACAAATGCAGTCGGTGCTTGTTGTTAGCTGGGGATCACGTCCTTTCACTGTTTATTGCCAGAGTACACCTCTGCTGTCAAATTTGCTTGAATAAATCAAGATCGCAGTTCACTTTACATCGCTGTATTAAATAAACAGAAACATAACAGTCCCGTGTTTTCAGATTGTAAAAATACTCAGTAACCATTTTGAATTTAGTCTAGTGAAACAACCTGCAGCTCAGTAATATTTTTAGGCTTTTCATAAGAGGGAATCTTGTGATATAATGGGCTGTGAGCTCCCGATAAAAACCCATTTACATCACATAAAATGCTTGACTACAGCCCTCTTTTATCAGAAATATGGTTTCATATCTTATTCCAATATTTGTTGTTAGGTCTAAGTGGTTGTACAGTTTGTGTGTACAGTTACAGACCCCTGCAGGAACCAAGCTCACAGTTAGGAGGTGTTGATGCTCTGTAGCTGGGTCTCTGGATAGCTAGAGTCACCCTCCCTCTGTGTGTGGAGCCTCCTGCCTGTCCCCGTGAGGAAAGGGATTCCTTTATTCCACCGGGCAGGAATGTCATTATCTCCATAACTGACGAAACGCTGCCTCCGGATGCTTTTTTATTCCTTTCTCTTCCCCTCTTATTTTATGACCCAACAATCCAGCGGCATCTTACAATATGTATTTCTTTCATTCATTGTCTTGATCCTGCCATCACAGCGAGACTTTGATTGGTGTTTCTGCTGTTGTTATATTTGAAACTGACTCGAGAGAGCGTCGTCTGAATTCGTCACCTGCGGGCTTGTTCTCTGAGATGGGGTGCTTAACATCTTTTTGTGCCCTTGTATAGTGGTTGAATTCTAAAGTAAATCACAGTCAATAAAAGTGAAGCCATTTCTCCATTATAATTATGTTACTATTTTACTAGCACACATTCTCAAAAATTACTTTAATTTCCCTCAGGAAAGAAAAAAGAAGCACATGAGCACTTTGATATATAAAGCAGGGAGGGGCATTTGTAATACTAAACAGCTTCTGTGCTCCTGGCTGCTTTGACACTTTTCACACATGCTTCCTTGGAAAATCTGTGACACTAAATGGCTGCATGTGTGTGTGTGTGTGTGTGTGTGTGTGTGTGTGTGTGTGTGTGTGTGTGTGTGTGTGTGTGTGTGCAAGTCTGCCTTGTGGTGTTTTCTGTCACTCAGTGTTGCCAGGTCGCCATGCAGATGCAAGATTACCACAGCGTGATCAGATTATGATCTACCATGGCTCACTCAGGGGAGGCTGCAGATGCAGAGAGAGAGGGGGGATGGTCAGTTAGTGTAGCCCCAAACATTCACAACAGAAATCCACCACAGTTGGTTGCCAGCAGTCGCTAGTTGGTGGTGCCAGAAATGAACCATAGTATTTAATATTGGCACACATGCCTGCTGTCTGATGACACCGAGAACTCTTTTACTCGCATGTTATCTCAAACCTGTAACAAACCCGTCTGGCTGAAAGAGTCCATCACTGTAATCAGTGTATCACAGTTATAAAGTCCAGCAGCGTTAGCAGGGACAGGCTTCCCCTGTGAAGTGGAAGATTGATGTGGCCCGGTCAGGCCTGTGGGGAGTTGTTTGCTTATTCTCATTACTGATTCTCCTCCCCTGTTGCCTCCCCCTTCCACAGGTGACCTTTAAACCAGATCTCTCCACAGCTGAGGTCCATGATGAAAACATCAAAGGACCCCTAAAGGTAAGGCAGGAAAGATGGCAGAGATTGATGTTGTGCTACAGTTAGATGGAGTTGTCATAACAGACGTATTGGCATTTATTACACTTAATTATATTGTTATTTGTAATTTTGTCTAAGTCACATTTATTTTTCTTTAGTTCTGCTTAATTTTGTATCAAATCTAATCACCTCCTGCTCTAACAGAGTGAATGCAGAAAAAGCTCAAGAGCACTGGTCAATGAAGCATTCGCTCTGAAATTTAATTTCAGTCAATAAGGGTTTTCGTAGCAGCAATATGATCGCCTTCCTAACATCATTAGGAATTAATAAAAGTTAGCATAGTGGCATGCCAGATAACAGCAGTGAATCTGTCCAACAGGTAGGTGCTGTTGTGGAGGTGAAGAATCAGGATGGAGTTTACCAGGAGGCCACAATCAACAAGCTGACCGATGCCAGTATATATACTGTCGGTAAGTCAACAACAAACCGCCTGCTCTTCCTCCTCTCTCATAGACTTGTGTTCTCCCTACAGATAGCTTGTAAAAACATGTTTGTGTACAATGAAAATTCCAAAGGGTTTTCAGGGTTTGTGTTTTCCTTTGCTGAAGCATTATACGTTATGTTGTTGCAAGGACCATCTTCCATAGTTGATATCTCACAGCGCACTGTTTGTTGTGGGGGTGTGTGGATGGGGGGCGTGGTGTTGTATGCTGTTCAGGTTGTGAAGCCTCTTGAGGTAAATTTGTGATTTGTGATACTGAAACACAGAAACACTGTGCTGAGCCTTACCTGCCCAGATTCATCAAACCATCAATCCAGACCATTTCTGTTGTTTGTTTGTTTGTTTGTTTGTTTATTTAAATGTACACTGCACAGACATTATGTTGCCATGTAAATATTTTTCAAAATACCCTCCAGTCCAAAGCAACTAACACTGAAGTAATGGACAAGACAAACTAATAAAACCATTTAATAAAGAACAAATGATGAGTTTGAAAAATACTTAAACGCAACAGTCCTGGTGAACAACAAAAAAGTTCATTTTTGTTTTGTTTGGGGTTTTTTTTTTTGCAGTTTTTTTCTTCAGAATTTAACTTGAGCCAACTTTAGAGGTTGATTGGGCTATACCAGAAGACTGTTAGTCATGCCGCCACAGGGGGGTGTGGAGGGAAAGTTCCTGTGAATATCATTATCCCTGATGTCCATCACAAATAAACATCAATAAATCTGCTCAGGAATCATAGAATTAAGCTCCTCATTACTGCAGAATTGCCTGAATTGACATCACATTTTTCAGGTTTTCTTCAGTATCAAAGGATATCCATGGGCACAGTGCAAACGCGAACAGCTTATAACAAATCCAGCATGCTTTTAGTGGTGCAGGTTAGCCAAAGTGTAAAGAAATATATGTTGTCCTCCCTGTTTACATTCCCTAAAAGTCGCTGTTCTAAATCTTAGAGCATGATTATTCCCTCAAATATATATTTTTGACTGTAATAACTAGGGCTGAACAATTAATTGCCACAACATACCATAAATGAAGCAATGTAGTGCTGCAGAGATGCCCTCAAGGGAACATGCTATTTTGATACATTACACAACAAAAATCACATCATCATCATTTTTATATTTATTTTTAGGTGAAAGGGGAAATACAAAAAATACCATTTCAACTGAAATTATGACTCATATCTCAATATCTGCCAAAAATAATCGCAATAAGATTTTCTTTGCAAATCGTTCCGCCCTTGTAATGAGGCTCAGAATGTCCCGTTCACATATACAGATGTTTATAGTTTTGTTTGAAATGGGGACCCACAGCGGCAGACACTGAAAACCCCTGTGCTAGACTATGATATGTCACAAGTAAGCAGTGCTGGTAAATTCTGCATGCAGTGCTGCAGCTAATGATAATTTTAGCTGCGCCCCTTATCATTATTTTTTTTTTTTTTTGAAATAATGGATTAATCGTTTGGTCTGTGAAATGTCGAAGAAAAAAAAAAAGTGAAAAAATGCAGATCACAGTTCCCCAGAGCCCAAGGTGACATCCTCAAGTTGCTTGTATTGTCAATAACATTTCAATCCTCAGAGATATTCAGTTTGCTATTACAAAGATTAAAGCAGCAAATAGTCATTTTTGAGAAGCTGGAACCAGCAAAGTTGTGGGATTTTTTTTTTTTGTTTTTTTTTCGAAAAATGAAATTGAGTATTAAAACTGCTCTACTTTCAAACGTACACAGTCACTGTGTTGGATAATCCAAAGCATTCAGTGTAGAGGCTGCCGCTCAGATCTGCAGTCTCTCAGCACCTGTTTGTCGCTTGCGAGTGCCCATGGGGGTTTCCCCTGTCTCGAAAACACTCGTCTTTTCATTCATCAGTGAAAAAAAAAAAAACATAAGTCACCGCTGAAGGTACCTCAAGTGTTTTCCCCTCGTGGTTGTCGCCGATCACATTTGAGCAATGAGGAATGCAATTTAAGGATGTGCACATCTGGGTTAGTCCTTGGGAGCGATGTGGCTGTTCAAGTGAAAGGAAGGTTCATTGAGTTCCTTTAATATGATATATATTAATATTATTATCATTATATAAAGTGTTATTTGATGTGGGTGCTTATTGTAAACATCTGTGGAAATTTAATATCAGTTTATGCATCAGATGCTTCCCCATGTCCCTTTATTTTTAGTCTCTGTCTCACAGAGGATCCTTGAAGCTCTAACAGAGCTGTGAGCTGCAGCGACTCTGTCACTGCCTGCTGGAGTTTCTATCTAAGCCTTAAAAGACGAGCATAATTTGTTTTTAACATATCATAAAGAGAGCAGACATTTTGTAACTGAGTGAGTGTGTGTGTGTGTGTGTGTGTGTGTGTTGGTGGACTCCTGGCCTACATACAGCAGCCTAATAGTTTCTCTCTCATCTCTGCAGTGTTTGACGATGGCGATGAGAAGACCCTGAGGCGTTCCTCTCTCTGCCTGAAAGGAGCGCGTCACTTTGCAGAGAGCGAGGCGAGTATTGTGCTGTCCTGCAGTTCTCGCAGCTTTCTAGGGAAACGATTCTCATTTTATAGTTTTTATTTAGTCACCAGCAGTCTCACATCTCTACTCACTGTCCTCAAATTAACATGCTGCTTATGAATGGCCCCATATTAGCATTGAGCAGTTAGCTGTGAAATATTTCCAGGAAATGTAAACTGATATCACAGCAAAGTGCTGGGTGTATCCCTCTGTTTGTAACTGATGAAATCCCATGAAAGGAATTTCTTCAAGGTGTACTGTATAAATCTTTTGTCTTCCAATTTAGTGTCTGACAAGGTGGCACTGAGGTTCTTTGCTGTTGTTTGTCTCCCCCGCAGACACTCGACAGACTCCCCCTCACCAACCCCGAGCACTTTGGCACACCTGTCATGGGCAAGAAGGGAAACCGCGGCCGACGATCAAACCCGATGTGAGTATCGTCCTCCGCCTCTGTACGTCCTGCAGGGCTCATATCAAACTTAATATATGAGAGGTCTGTGAAGCCGGCGGGGAGGGATTTTCTCTGCCGATCCACAGTCATCAGTAACAGGCTCCCCCATTTCTAAGTGTGCTGACAGCAGTTGAACTGAAAGATTTACTCTCATCTCATCCCCTCATAAACAGCCCCTGAGGCCGAGGAGAGGACGGCCTACTCACTTCTTTCAGTTCCTTAATCACACCGGGTGTGGTTGTGTGTGTGTGTGTGTGTGTGTGTGTGTGTGTGTGTGTGTGTGTGTGAGGAAGCGAGAGAGAGATGTTTGATGCCTGAGAGGTGCGTGTTTTCTCTCACCTCACTGACATCCCATCTGATGATAAGCTGTAAAAAGTCAACATCACACAAACTGTGTGTGTGTGTGTGTGTGTGTGTGTGTGTGTGTGTGTGTGTGTGTGTGTGTGTGTGTGTGTGTGTGTGTGTGTGTGTGTGTGTGTGTGTGTGTGTGTGTGTGTGCAGGGGAGAATGCACATGCATGCATCAGTGTGTGTGTGTGTGTGTGTGTGTGTGTGTGTGTGTGTGTGTGTGTGTGTGTGTGTGTGTGTGTGTACTGGAGAGTAAAGTGTGAGCACGACATGGTCCTGCTGAATGTTATCTCTTTTTTTTTTTTTTTTTTTACCTCTCCTTTGACTCAAATGTTCCAGTGGGTGTTTTATGTTCTGATGTGCCTACTCCTGGTAGACTGCAGAGTTTTCATCAGGGAATAAGAACTGCTGAAGGTTTTTTTTGGCACCGGATATAATTGTGGCTTCACTCTGTTATAAAGAGGACACTCTGCTGCATAATCTCATTCTCTGACACCCATTGCTAATGGCACTCAGAGAAAAGTCAATATTACTCTAAACATTGATGCAATATTGACTTGGAGCATTCCCAGCTGCACATTAGCACCTTGGACCAGTTGTCTTCCTGTGCACTAATAGTCTTAACTGTTGAATAACAAGGACTGACAGTGCGGCACAGATTGAGATTAAAACAGCTACATTTCTTGTTGTTATCGTTGTCTTCTGTTTAAAGGAATTTTGGGAATTATACTAATTTGCTTCCTTGATGAGAGTTAGATGTGTGATCTGATGTCTGAATCGTGAAGACAGGAAACAGGGAGAGACAGGTAGCCTGCTTCTGCCAAGAGGTAACACATTATATCTTGTTTGTCAATCGTGAGGTTGCCAGGCAACCAGCAGAGAGACCAAGAAGTCGCTGCTCCAGGCCAAAAAATAGTCCCAACAGATAACCCAACATGTCTTTTTTTGTACTTATTAAACAAATGACATATCACATGTTGATTACTGAGCTTTAGAGGTGCTGGTTGGGGAGGTTTTTTTTTACCTTGTGGATAAAGTCAGACTTGCTGTATCCCCCTGTTTCCAGTCTTCATGCTAAGCTAAGCTAACCACCTGCTGCCTAGGGCTGGACGATGTGGCCAAAAAAATGTTATCACGATAAATTTTGATAGGGATGATAATTGATCGTTTTTGATAAAGACCAAGAGAAAAATAGATGTTTTGTCATACAGTGTTGTTGCTGAGTACCTCTCCATCGTGGGCTGCCTGTGGGTTGTTCCTTGAGATGCAGCAGTTGTTGGTCATGACTGATGACATGTTGCGTAATCCGAAGGGTGGAAGCAGCTATGAGGATACAATATGTTTGTTGTATTCCCGCTCTTGGTCAGGGCCGTTTTCCTGCCCAGTTTACACACAATGTTGTTTTGATATTGATTAGACTTAAAGAAAAAAACTGCCAAACTGGTCAGCTGACCCGTCCTTTTTGATAACGGTTTCCTCAGCAGCTGCATTCCTTTTTCTCACTCCACGCTTCTGTTGTTGTTGGTGCAGCCAAACAACACACCTGCTGAATGATTGGTTGTTTGTCACTCATAGCACGCTCCATTATCAGGGGATATGATAGGCTGTGTTTGTGAGCCAGGCAGGGAGCACGCTTGGGATTTATTCATACAACCGATAAGATATCCGACTTTCTATTAAATAATTCTCATCTTGCTATTGATGAAGTGTCTATAGCCGGTACATACCACTATCATTTCATCGCTGCCTCTGGCTTCATAGTTAACATACAGACATGGGTGGTATCAATCTTTTCATCTAGAAAGTGAATAAGTATATTCCTCAAAATGTCAAACTGTGCTTTTAATTTACTGTCGTAAAGTAAGGGTAACTGTTCAATACTCATTCCTCGTTAAGTTGCTACAGTACTTTGTTTATGTCTTTGATTCACATCACAGCTTTGTTGTTGTTGTTGTTGTTGTAGTTGTTGTTGTAGTAGTAGTAGCAGCCTGGCTGATTTACTGCTCTTGAGTTGTGCCAGACACTGTGTGTGTGTGTGTGTGTGTGTGTGTGTGTGTGTGTGTGTGTGTGTGTGTGTGTGTGTGTGTGTGCGCGTACATATATGCACATAGAGCTGTTCTCAGAACAGGCCTAGTGAGGCATAAAAAGAGGACAGAGGATCTGTTTGCCTGCTGGTGCTGCTTGCATGATCGCTGGCTGTCTGTCTCCTCACCGTAGTCGGGGCTCTGCCTCAGCATTAGGATGACTGTCAGGCAGCAGAGATTGAGCCGGCTCATCAATACACTGATCCTAATGAGTGAGCTTATCAGTAGAGCGGACCTTATGTTTTACTATGCTACATAATGATAAGACTAGAAGCTTTTCAGATGGTTTTGTTGTTAGTTGGAGACCTTTGATGTTTTCTAGCTAACGGCAGTTAAATGAAAAGATGATTGGTCAGTGGAAATCTGTATTGAGAAAACCGGCACACAGAATTTTGTTTCCCTAACCCGGTTATATATGAGTGTGGATTTAATATGAAAAGCCAATATCTTTGCAGCGCTGTGAGCAACCAGAATATTTTTCTTTCTTTCCACTACACTCCTGTGTAAAAATGGAGATAAGTTGGCAGCACTTTTCACAGTCTAATGTCAATACTTTCAACATTAAATGTGATTATGTTCAGGGACATCAACCAGTCCCCATTGTTGGAGAACAGATTTTGATGACATGCAATAGTTTATAACTAACTGCAGCTGGAGACTGGCACAGGTTTGTGTTCATCCAGCAACTATGAATTGACTCAACCACTTTCATACATTATTATGAAATGGAGTGGTGTCTATTTTTACCAGGGCTACAACTAATGAATATAAAATATATAAAATATTATAAAAATATTACAATTTCATAAAGCCCAAAGGGGACCGAAAACCCACAGACAAGAACCTAAAAATAATGTTTTAAATCACATTAGAAAAGCAGCAAATTCTCACAACTGTGAAACTGCAACTAAGGAACGTTTCACACGGTGATAGCTTATTGCACTAAACTCTGTATGAAATGAACTGAATGAAAAAGTATCTATACCTTTCAAAAGTGCAGTCCGTCAGGTAAACTGTCCTTTTCTCCCACAGTCAAGAAGAAGAGTTGTCATCATCTTCCAGTGAGGAAGAGGAGAGCGATCAGCGGCAGAATGAGGATCTGTTCGGCAAAGTGGTCTGTGTGGAGGGGGTCGCCACCGGCGACAAAAAGAAGACCACGTGGTATCCTGCTCTGGTGAGCTAAAAGTCTCCCTTCCTTCACTGCTCTCGGCTCCATCACTGTGGAAAAACAGGGAGCACTGCTGCTGGTCTTCTAGTACACTCACAGCATTGTGCCGTTTCATCTAAACGCCTGCTTATGTAACCTCAGCACACTGCAGGATTACTGTATTGCATTTCATCCACCATGAAATGCTGCAAATATGCATGTTGTTGCAGTTACAATAGCTGGTTTCTATAAATAAGAGAAACTTTCTGCAGCAGCTGCCTGACTTCTGTAGATTGAAGAATTTCAGAGAGCAGCTCGACTCTTATTTTAGAGGGGAATGATATGACTTGTTTTCCCTGATGTGTGCAACAGTGCTGCACAAACACTGGTTAGATGTTTTCAGTCTGTTCCAACCCATTTCTCTCCACCCAGCCTTAACTCTCAGCCACTGTTCGCACACAATGAAATGGTGACAGGCGTTGTTTGTTTATGTAAGTGTTAAAAGTATAACTGAGAGAATGGGAGAGGGTGGGGAAAGCTGTCCCTTTAACAGTGTAGTCAGCAGGGCCCCGCCTCCAGGGTTTGTTGTTCTTGGCTGGCTGTGGACTGAGCTCCATGCTGCCTCCCTGTGACAGCCCAGAGAAGTACATTACACAGTAGCCTGTCATTGTTTACACTGTGACCATATGGCAGAGGGGTGGAGTAGTACTCTGGTAGATGTTTCACATCTGTAACAAACTGTGTGCTCTGTTCTTAAATGTCCTAATTAAACAAAAGTCAAAGGAAACAGGTCTGTCTGTGTGAGCTCAGTGCTTTCATTTGCAGCTCAGCATATGCGTCAAAAAGGGAAATGATGTCACAGAGCAAACGTGAGTCATAGCGGTCAAGTAAAAGCATCATCCACCCTGCCTGTGTGTGTGTGTGTGTGTGTGTGTGTGTGTGTGTGTGTGTGTGTGTGTGCAGCATACACAGAGAGAGTGTGAGCAAGAAGGCAGAGTCCTGTTGGAAATCAGATCTCCATAACGGCAGTGCTGCCTCCTCTGGGTTAGACCCTGGCACTGGAACTGGAACAAGTCTCGTTGTTGTGTTCCTCAACTCCAGTAAATAGCAGCAGCACATGCTGCCTGCCCCCCCACCCCCACCCCGCACACATCACTCCTCATCTCTCCCGCCTCTTTGTCTTTGTTTCGTAGACACCATATTTTGTAATCCATCAGCGTGGCCTTTTGCTGAAACTACTTCAGTCATTGACTCATACTCTGACACCCCCCTCCCCTCCCTTCCCCTCACACACACACTCACATATACACACATACACACAGTACCACCCCGTCTGACCTATTAACTGTCTCTTGTTTCTATGCAACAAGGTTATCTCCCCGGACTGTCATGAAGACGTGACTATGAAGAAGGACAACATCTTCGTCCGTTCTTTCAAGGATGGAAAATTGTGAGTCATTACTAATGTGCTAAAAAACACTTTTGTGAAGCAGCGCTGCATTAATGATTATCAGTAGGTTTTTGTATTGTAATATTGACATGATTAATAAATTAATAAATGATGTTTTCAGCTAAATATTAATCAGTAAAGGTCTGATTTGTGCTCACTGATTTGTGATTTGTAGCCAAGAAAAAAAAAAAAAAAAAGTGGAATTCAATTCACAGCAAGGGGAAAAACAAGCAATCTTTTGATAAAAAACATACACAGCAAATGATTGGCGTCTTCACTGATAAATAACCTAAGTTGTCCCTTGATTATTTTTCTTTAAATCTATTAATCAACCTCTCATTCAGTACCAGTGTAAAACATCCCCCATTAGGAGTCTTTGAATAAGTGGTTTTTAATGGGATACATGTGCAGTGAACCTTTGCATGAGGATGAAGCACATGCACAGGGAAATGCTTGTGCACTCTATTACACACAATATGCACGATATGAGGATAATATTTGCAAATATATTAGACAATTTTATTTATTTATTTATTTTGCTTCTCCTTGCCTTTTTATATATTAATACTTCCAGTATTGTAATGTGGTTCCCACTATAACAAACGTCTGTTTTACAACTATTCTGACTAACTTGACTAATTAATAGTGCATGTTTAAAAAATGTATTAAAATATCTATGGTACACTTATAGAATATAAACTCTCCGAACAAGAGTTGAGATGTGCTGGGTTTTGTTGTTTTTATTTGTCCTCGGGCTGTTAGTTACTGGTGAGGTAAGGTGTGTTGCTTCCCCGCAGCCTGCCCACGGCGTGGAACCACACAGCCGGATTGTTTTATCTGTGGCAAAGATACGAATAAATCCAGTCAGGAGTCTGCGCTCAGCTGGTCGTTTAGAAGCAGGCCGTAGCCCACACTCAAATTAATCTGGTGTTTGCTCGCCGCTCCAAAGGACTACCTTACTGTCTGTTTGAATTCCACTGGCGATATAGCAGCCTTGAGTCTGCGTTCCTTTTATAGATATCCAGCGTAACTCATCAGCATGACCCTTAATCTGCAGCTGGGGACGTATTCGTAGCACAGGAAGTCTTATCGCTTGTATTTTGGCTAATAGTCAGGTGAAGGGTATAGTCGATGAGGCGGATAAGATAAAGAATGATGAATCAGAGAAGAAGCGGGAGTCATATACTAGTTAAGTATTTCCTCTCTGGTGCCCTGTGATGGTTTTTGTCGCAAATTAAATCACTCGGTAGCCTTAGTCTTCCTTTCTGCTTTGTAGCAATTTGATTTCACTCGGTGAAATCAGCATAGTGTATCCAAGAGTGGACGCAAGAAATAATCATTTAAGACGTCGGAAAATCCATATCATTGTTAATGAGATTTTCAGGTTTGTTTTTGCTCCAATCCTTTGGCTTTTATGTGGATGGAATAACAAAGATGAGAAAGGCTGATCATTACTGTTACCCGTGTGTGATGTGATGTATCACTCTGATCCATCAGGCATGTCTCTTTGTGTAATGTGACAGTTCGATCAATCACAGATCTTGCAAGGGGTCCATGCAGAGACAAATTTATAGTAAGACAGAACACAGCTTTTTAACACAGTTCACCACATGTATAGTTTTTCACATGCGTCAACACCAACTCCAGACTGTCTATACCCTCTTTTCAGCAATGTTACAGCTCCATTCCCTTCAGCCTTTTGTGTGCATACACTGTTTTCAAGTGCTTTTCCACACAGACCCACACACACAGACTCCACTTGTCATTGTTTGTTATTGTACTTTTTATCATTTATGTCAGCCTCTTCTTGTCTATTATTACCAAGTTATTCTAACTCACTGCTCCCTGTGTGATTTTTGTTTATTGAAGAGGGGTCACATCCATAAGCCATGTGACCTCTGCTGCACCGCGCCGGGATCAGCGTGTTCAGTTTCCTCTCGAGAGCGTGGTATTGTTAGTGATAACCATTCAGCGTGCCTTTCAAAAACAATGGCTTCGGAAAACTTTTTTTATTTATTTATTTTTTAAGGGATAACAAGGTCATATCCAGAGGGGAGACGGGAGTTGTCAGGAAGTGGTTATTCTTATTTAGTCAGATCTGGTTACCGTAGTAACAATGGAAACAGACGCTGTTGCTGTTTTGTTTTTTTTGGCTGGCTGGCAAACTTGTCAGTGCCATTGACGTGCACAGAAAAAAATACAGCTCGATCATTGTGTGAGGGTATGTAACTCAGACTTTCAGAATCAGCGAAACAAAACGAGGCTCCAAACTGCATGTCCGTGTCATGTTTACAGCTGAAACAATTAGTTGAGTCATTGATTAAATAATAATTAAACTCTGACCCATGCTAGCAGCATGGCTTTAGGGATGACAACGCTGGATGTTGAGTCAGTTGTGTGTGTGTGTGTATACATACATGTACATGCACAGAGTGGGTCCAAAAGTCTGAGACCACTTCCCCATTCAGCTTCAGCTCTTTTAGTGCTAATTCACTCTTAGTCTTGTTCATCTTTTTGGAAAATAATCTTCGCACCATTTGTATACACACAAGTGCGTTGGTGAACCAGTGGCACGCTAATAACACACCCAACACAATTGTAGAAATGAAAATTTATAGGAAATATCATTGGATCAAGCTGTTTGTTTTCTATGAGCTGGATTAGCTACAATGAACTGTTGATTTAAATTCACTTCATGGCAAATCTAGTCATTGGATCAGCTCAGCTGCCTACAGATCCCACAGAAAATCGTCTCTCTGGCACAGCAGCCAACTGCTTTCAGCTTACAAGCTCCACTGATCCATCTATCTGCCAAATCACCGACACTTTGCCCAGCTGCTGTAGAGATGTTGCAAGAAAATGGGCTGTGAATGCAGTGATGACTGTTCATGTCTGCTCACATTTTGAGGTTGTTGTTGGTGCTGTGCTGTAACTTTAGAAAGTTCAAGGGCACATCTGTCTCTGATGTGTGTTTGAATTAACAAGATTTTAGGGTGGTTTGTCTTTGCTGCTGCATATTTTACTTTTATAATTGTCCTTTTGATTCAGGAAAACAAAATTCTGCATAGATTTTTGCTTGCGAACTACTTTTACTTACAGTCATAGAACCTTGGTGTAGGAACATTCAGTACACTATCATCCACACTATCATTTTTGAACACATTTTAATCAGAGTGTCTGTGTTTTGCAGTTACATGGTGCTGCGAAAGGACGTCCGCGAGATGAACAGCGATTGTCCTCCAAAAGCCGACGCAGGGCTCAAACCAGGTGAGTTCACAGTAAAGCTTTGAGAGGTGAATCTTACAGCATGGGTGAATCGCGAGTATCTAGTCTCCAACATCTGTGAGTTGGTCTGGGTGTTGACACACTTGGCAGGAAACGCTCAGAGAGTGGGTTACAGCGAGGCAGACTGGAGAAAGAGAAGTTTTGTTTTTGTTCTGGGGAATGCAGCGGTGGAGAGCGTCTGTCACTGTGGAGTCTATTTTTGTTTGAAGTCCTCATCAGGCTTTTTATATAGTGCCCCCGTTTTTCTGCTGCAGTGCTCTTACTCTCTCATAATTACAGTTAGGAGACAGCTTTGTGTTATCCCAGTCTTGGTATTCACAGGTGGTTGACTCACAACTCTGATATTTTCCGCATTACAAAAGCGTAAAACAAGCATCTGCCAAGGTGGTTAGATGCTACTTAAACCCACCTGTGACATTGTGGCTGAATGCTTCTGCTGCTCTGCATCAATGCAAATGCTCCTGACAGATTTCCATGCTGCTTTCTTCCATTGCTGCTTTTTTTCATGTTTATGTCAAACTGTGTTTTTGTATACAGGTCTATTACTTTCAGAGGTTAAACAATAACAGTTGTATTAACTTCTCTTTAGCAAAGGAGTGTTTATAAAGCAGTACTCATTGACGGTTTTAATATTTAGTATTCAGACCCCTTTCCTTTTTTCACTTTTTTTTTGCAGCCTCATGCTAAAATTGCTTCAAAAAATGTTTAATTTTTTCTCTCATCAATCTACACTCAAAATCCTACAATGACAAAGTAAAAACAGAACTTTATAAATGTTATAAGTTATTGATGTTATAACATTGACATAAGTATTCAGACGCTTTGGTGCGACACTTTAGCCCAGGTGCCTCCCATTTCTCTTGATCATCTTTGAGATGTTTGTACACCTTGATTGGAGTCCACCTGTGGTCAGTTCATCTGATTGGACATGATTTGGAAAGATATACATCTGTCTATATAAGGTCAAAGGAACTGCCTGCAGAGCTCAGAGACAGGGTTGTGTCGAGGCACGGATCTGGGGAAGGATACAAAAAGTTTCTGTTGCATTGAAAGAGCACAGTGACCTCCATAATTTCTTAATGGAAGAAGTTTGGAACAACCAAGCCTCTTCCTAGTGCCGGCCGCCTGGCGATTGTGAGTAATTGGGGAGAAGGGCCTTGGTCAGAGAGGTGACCAAGAACCTGACAGTCACTCTGGCTGAGCTCCTGTGTGGAGATGGAGTGACTGCGGTGATGGTTGCCCCTCTGGAAGTTTCTTCCAACGATCTGGGCTTTATGGCAGAGTGGCCAGTGGCCTCAGGTCTAAGTGTCATGTCTGGAGGAAACCAGGCACCGGTCATCATCTGCCCAGCACCGTCCTGACGATGAAACGTGGTGGGCGATCGTGCTGTGGGGTTGTTTTTCAGCGGCAGGGAGTTTGAGACTGGTCAGGGTTCAGGGATATCTGAAAGGAGCAAAAATACACAGATATCCTTAGTGAAAACCTGGTGCAGAGCACCACCTCAGACTGCGCCATAGGTTCACCTTCCAACGGGACAATGACTCTAAGCCCACAGCCAAGACAATGCAGGCTTGGCTCCGGGACAACTCTGAATGTCCTCAAGTGGCCTAGCCAGAACCCTGACTTGAACCCAATCAAACATCTCTGGAGAGACCTGAAAATGGTCTGTCTCCAACCAACCTGAAAGACAGAAACGACAACCTGCAGAGAAAAATGGCAGAAACTCCTCAAATCCAGGTCTGCAAAGCTCATCGCATCACACCCAAGAAAACTCGAGGCTGTAATTGCTGTGAAAGGTGCTTCAACTATGTACTGACTAAAGAGTCTGAATACTTAATACTCAACGGGATATTTCACTTTTTAACTTCAATTTGCTAAAATTCAGTTTTTGCTTTGTCATTATGGGATATTGAGAGTAGATTGATTGTTTGATTGGGTCACTACTGGGATCACACCCCACACCAGTGGCAGATGTTATGAGGTTTAAATAAAAGAAGGAAAGCCTTATATTTAGAATATCAACCTTGAGTTCTGTTGATTCATCACATCGTTTATACTTCATGTGCAAGATGTGAAGAGCGATCTGATTCAAAAATCTTATCTGTGTTTACTTAGCCTGGAAATGATTCTGTCTTTGAAAAATGATCCGGCTTGAGTTTTACAAGCTCAGTTTTCTAGATAACAGCGGCAGGGAATGATGGGCAGCGCTTACTGTGTGTGGTTAACATGTTATAATGCATTTTCTGTGTGTGTGTGTGTGTGTGTGTGTGTGTGCGTGTGTGCGTGCGTGTGTGTGTGACAGCGCTGGACGCAGCCCTCGAGTTCCAGCAGCAGCTGGTCGTTCCCAGCACCTGGAAGACAGAAGTCAAAGAGGAAAGTTCGAGCAGTGAGGAGGATGATGAGGATGAAGAGGAGGAGCAGGAGGAAGATGCCAGCGGCGAAGAGGAGGAGGTAATGGTGTGAGCCGTGCACATGCTCTTATCTCTTCAACCTCAGAGTAAAAAAAAAAAAAAGCTCCTCAAACTGTCCTGTTTCCTCTCTTGCAGGAGGAAGTGGAGCCGTTCCCAGAGGAGAGGGAGAACTTTCTGCAGCAGCTCTACAAGTTCATGGAGGACAGGGGTGAGTCCACAGAGCCTGTGTTTACGGACACATTTCATTCCTCTTAAACGTGTCTTTAAATGCAGTACGTTTAGGGCTTTGCTTTAGGTGCAGCTTTGAAATGAAATACAGTGACAAATTCTTCACACTCAAGAGAAAAAAAAATCTGTATTTTCTGCCTTTTATGCCACATCTCTTACAATCCCAAGTCTGTACCCATATCTCATTGAGCTCTACAGCCTTTCAGTTGTCTAGATAACTCTAATATTGATCATGTATAGTTTCATAACTTGAAGAGCAATGATGGAAAGTAGAAATACTCAGCTCAAGAAATCTGAGGTACCTTTACTTGACTTGAGTATTTCTTTTTCATGCTACTTCATAAATATGATGAACTGTTATTAAACTGTTGATAGAAATCAAATTAAAAGTACATAAAATAGTTACAATTAGCCCATTTATATTTATATATTTAAAATTAATTTAAATATATATGATGTAATATAAAATATATTCGTATAAAGATTTATATTTATTATGTATTGTATTTTATTTTCTAAATTTATATAAAATGAATATTTTTCCTGCATTATGAGAACTTTTACTTTTGATACATTTTGCTAATAATACTTGCAGACTGAATTTATTCCATCACTGTTGAAAATCAGTTCCATGTAGCTTTATAAAAAATTCAGCACTGCCTCACTCCGTCTAATTGTATCTACCATGTCAACCCGCTCTGCGTATCTCCTGCTCAGGAACCCCCATCAACAAGCGGCCTGTCCTGGGCTACAGGAACCTGAACCTGTTCAAGCTCTACAGGCTGGTGCACAAGCTGGGAGGCTTTGACAACGTGAGTGCCGCTTTGACAGCAATTCCTCTTAGTGTGGCTCCATGCTAAGAGGAATTGTCTCTTAGTGTCAAAACTCGTCTCGTTTGACGTTGACTGACTGCAGAACTGTCTTCTTCTGTGTCCATGTTTGAGCAGATTGAAAGTGGCTCCGTTTGGAAGCAAGTCTATCAGGATCTGGGGATCCCTGTGCTTAACTCAGCCGCTGGCTACAATGTCAAATGTGCTTACCGCAAGTACGTACAGGTGCTGCCTCCACAGCTCCTCAAAGCTTTTATCTCAGTCTGGCAGATTGTTTTGTTTCTGTAGTTTTTTTGACCAAAACTGACATACTGTTTGTACCTGCTTTACTTTTTAATGGCCATTTTTAATACATTGCTTCCTTCTTTTAGCAAACTCTTCAAGAACAAATTGACTTTTTATCTTTGCATTAACTCTTAGCAGTGCAGGTGTGTTTGATGTTTGAGAGGAGCAGTGAAGTTACACAGGGCGCTCTTCTGGCTATGTTGACGAGGAATGTGTTATCATGCAGGTACTTGTATGGATTTGAGGAATACTGCACTTCCACTGCCATCACCTTCAGGATGGACCTCCCTTTGAAGCAGGCTCCCAAGGGGGAGGTGAAGCCCGAGGGGGAGGCAGGAGGAGCAGCTCCCGCGTCCTCCAGCTCAGAGGAGCAGAAAGCCCAGGCGGACGGAGAGCCTTGCAGTGCTCAGTCTGTAGTCTGCAAGGTGCATTCCCCTAATTTTTTATAATTATTTAAAAAAATAAACTGTGCTTTTCTTATGTTTACCCAAACCTTTACTTTAAAGTAATTACTGCAGACCACCCATATATGTGTTTATATTAAAAGCATCCCTCTCCCTTAGGAGGAGAAACCCGATTTGACCCGAAACAAAATGGAGTCGGAACCATCAAAAACGGAGGGAAAGGACAGCACGAACGACGAGGACGACGAAGAGGACGCTGCCCACAAGGGAGATGCAGACGAGGGCTCATCGACAGCTCACCTCGGAGCTGAGAACATGAAACAGGAGTGTGACGAGGAGCAAGAGAGCAAGGACAACTCTGGGTAGGTGGTCTGAAAGGATGGTCCCTCCACCAGGGTGGTAAAAAAAAAGAAATGTATGTGTGTATATGTATATATATATATATATATATATATATATATATATATATATATATGTATACACATATATCCTCATGGCATAAACGCAAGCTCCATGCAGGGCCCCCTGCAGGGCCCCTCATGGTGAAGCTGTGTTGATATTTAATCTGGCCTTCAGTATTTCAAAAGTTGCTCCAGACAAAAAGACCTGAGGCGTTCACTTTCCTTGGTGGCTGTAAAAACCTAAAAGACCATTGGCAGATGAGAAGCAGTGATCCTTCTGACCTTAATGATACTAATACGCAATATACCCACAATCCACCTCTACCTGCTAACCAGAGAGAGGCAAGCGCTCCTCTCTCTCTCTCTTCTAACTAAGCTCTTACCCACTGCCCTCTGTGCTATTATTATTTCTTGCGGCTTAGTCGGCATCAGCTGGCAGAGACATCTTAGAGCACCAAAGCCTGACTGCTACCTTTCACCTGGCATGTCATGCTGTGCTCTCTCTCTCTGTCTCTCTCTCTGTCTCTCTCTCCCTGTCTCTCTCTCTCTCTCTCTCTCTTTCCCTCTCCCTCTCTGTCTGTCTGTCTCTCTCCCTGGCTGGGACTGTTTGACCGTGGCCAGCCTCAGCTCATTCAATGCACACAACATGGCTGTGCTCTTCTTGATTTCTCCCCTTTCCTGAATTCTTTATCTCTGTCTCTCTGACCCCTCTTCCTGTCTTCTCTCTCATTTTTTGGCTTTTTGATGTTCAGCTTTATTAAATGTTCCATGTGTGTGTGTGTGAGTGAGTGAGTGAGTGAGTGAGTGAGTGAGTGAGTGAGAGAGTGAGTGAGTGAGTGTGTGTGTGTATGTGTGTGTGTTGTCACTGATGCATTAGCACACTAGATGCAAGATAGTGCTTCAGAGGCAGTAACCTTTTAGAGGAAAAAAGGAACTTAATGTGTTGATACATGTTTGTTCTGGGTAGTTGAATTGTTTGGTCTCAGTTAGATGTCGCTTCCCCCCCCCGACTGTTTCCTGTCTGGAGCTTCTAAGCCAGTGTTCTCTGTCGAGTTTAGCGCTGTGTTTGTTCACCCTCCAGTTTGACACTGTGTGTTGAGGTTGTTTGTGGTACTGGGGACCGGCTCGAAGCCGTCATTCTTAGTTTGCTGCTTACTGCTCTACTGTTTTTTGTTTTGTTTTTTTTGTTGTTTTTTTGTGTGTGTGTCGAACTGAAGGATCCTCCAACCTTACAATATCCTGATCATACGTCATTGCTCTTAGTATCCCTCTCTGTGTAGTCTTTTTTTTTTTTATCACCCATGGCTGCGGGCACACATACCGTAGGATGCCGATCACCATCACATGAGGACTCTCTGACAGAGGTTCCCCGATCCTTTGGTTTGTCGGCATGAGTGGTCCTCGCAGATGACGTGAGGGTTTACAGATTCACACAGGCTGGTGTGATCTGATCTAATCTGAGCTTTCCTCATGATTTCAAACCTGTTTGACGTCTATAGCCTGTTCCCTGGATCACATTTTCATTCCAGCGGCGGACTCTGTGTGCAGCCGATGAGAGCTAGTTTACAGTGTGCTTAAATGAGAAAATTATGTTTTAATTCATATTAATGATGGTAATTAATTATATAGAGAGAAACTTGTTCTGCAGCAATTGTTAAACTACTGCCTGAGTGCTATTTACGTTTTACCTTTTTTCTCTTGATGAAGCGCACTCCAGCTGTGTTGAAAAAACTCCACAGCCTTTCTTTGTGGCTTCTCGGTGCATATTGATACGAGTAGATTAAGTTTCATTACTCTGGTTCTGAGGAATTTATAGGTCTGGATATAAGTGATGCTTTTGGATCATTTCTGTTGGGCTTAGACAGACTGACGTTTATTTTCATTATTGATTAATCTGCTAGGGTTTTTTTTATTTTTTAATTAATCGATGAATCGTGTTTTCTTTAGAAAACACCAGAAACGCCCATCAAAAGCTCCAAGAGCCTCAGGTGGCTTCATCAGATGTGGTGTTTTGTCCAAACCCCAAAAAATTAAATGTAAAGACACATGTGAGAACCAGGAAGCAACTAACATTTGGTTGAAAATCACTTAAATGAGTAATAAATTATAAAAAAAAAAAAAAAAAAAAAAAAAAAAAAAAAAAAAAAAGATTATCTTCTGACTAATTTTCGCAGCTCTAAATTAGTTCTATCTCTGTGTGTGTGTTATAACCTATCTGTGCTCATTTGTGTTTCATGGCCATATTGTCACTGCGGGGTGGAGATGGTCTATGAAACTGATCACGTGCAGTGTGTCTTCAACATCAGTTGCCTTTTAGTCGTGAGGGTGGTCCCAGTTTCTCCAGCTGTCACACTTGGACGGCAGCACAGATGAGTGCACCTCCCTCAGTGCGGCCCGTTGAAAATGAGCTGTCGGCAGAAAAGCACGCGCTCTGAGGAGCAGTTTAGGTATGAGAGGGCTCGTGTGGGGCACTGTGACCAAATTGGATCTCGCAGCCATGCTTCCTCTCAACGCTGTGGCCTCGCTTTAAGTTGCCGCCCTGCCTGCCAAGTTGTGCTTTGCCGTGCTAACCTGCCCCTGTGGCCCCTGCGCCTAAACCACTTACTGGCACTACTGCACCGCCCGTACACCCTCCAGCTTCGACATCTCCTGACTGTTTCCCACTAGCTCCTCCTTGTGGCTGCTTTGTTTCTTACAGTGTGTGTGTGTGAATGAGAATCCCAAGTATGTTGTTGTGTGGATACGGGGTTAGATAGAATAACAGTAGTGTTATTTCCCATGCAAGATGATTGATTTTTGCCATGAAAGAATGATGTTTTATCTGCTGAAACACTGCACTGTTCTTTGTCTGGCTTACTGTTAATGATTCAGTTGTTTATCCTGCAGTTTGCTGTAGGTTACACTGGTCTAGGACAAAAAAGGAAAGTTTATGTTTCTGTATAGTTAAGGGCCTAGTGTTGTAACGGGATATGGCAGGCAAGGGTGGAGCAAATTAATTAGAAAACAGGCCTTCAAGCAGCAGGCAGTGAGTTGGGTGGGTGGCTGTGGGTGGGGCTCTGTGGTGTTCAATGGGGGCAGCCTAGGGCCAGGAAGTGCTGAACTGTTTTTCTTGCAGGGATGACAGCAGTCAGGAGGGGGAGGAGGGGGAGGAGTTTGAGTGTTACCCCCCGGGGATGAAGGTGCAGGTGAGGTATGGGCGAGGCCGCAATCTGAAGACGTACGAGGCCACTGTGAAAGAGGCAGACGTGGAGGGGGGAGAGGTGCTCTACCTGGTGCACTACTGTGGCTGGAACGTCAGGTAAGACAGGACCTGGGGAGAAATCACCTAACGTCTATATTCACCCTAAAAAAAAAAAAAAGAAAAGAAAAAAAAAAAGACATCTCTTAACCTTCAATTCAGCTCACGGGATCACCGCTACATGGGTATCCCCGCAGCAGTAACACATCCCTTCCTCACAATTCTGCTTCATCTAATCCAGTCCCATGGTCAGCACTCTGATTATGGAGAGCACTGGGCCATCTAGTGGCAGAAACAGAACTGAGTTTTGGGTCGGTGTGGATCACTCCTCAGCTTCCCTCACTCAGTTTTGACTGAATCCCCTGTCTGTCTGTCCCCCAGCTGTCTGTCTCTCTACCAAAAATCTGCAGACAGGCTGAGCTTTTACCAATTTAACTCTGGAGTTAACCAACCACTGGTTCTGGTTAAGCAATTTTTTTAGATCCTGCACTATGGTATTTGAATGTGAGCTACCCTTCTCTGAATTCTCTGAAAGGCCAACCAAAGTGCTGCTACACTCACCTCTACCTCTCAACCCTCTCCCCCCTCCCCAGTGGGTCAGGGTTAATGCAGTGTTAAGTAGAGTGTTAGGGTACCATGACACAGAGGTTAACTAGTGCAATCAGCATTTCATTGTCTCAATGTTGTTGTGTGGTCCTCTAGCACTCTATAAAAGACAGTGGGATGTTCTCTGCATTGTGTCTGTCGTGTGTGATGTCGTGAAACTTTTCATTTTCCTCATACGACACAAGTAGCACCCTTGGTACTGTCGGAACTTTGTTGAATATGATTTGTGTGGTGGTCGGTGTTAATATTGTTTCTTTCTTCATCGTAAAGGTTTGTCTTTTTCCACATAACACCATGGGATTTCTTCCTTTGCTGTTGAGGCTTATTGTGTCACAGCAACATGTTGGGGTCAGACAGTAGAGGTGTCTGTGTGGTGGGTGGTGTGAGAGACTTTAAGCTCCTTTCAAAGTCCTGAATGATGAAATTGTCTCTTGTCTTTGTACTTGATTTTAGATATGATGAATGGATCAAAGCAGACAAGATTGTGCGCCCCGCCAATAAGAATGTACCAAAAATAAAGCACCGCAAAAAAATAAAGGTACGAGTTTTGTGGAGTTGCAACTTTTTCAGCTTAAGCCTGGTTCAGTGTTATGATGTGAATGATTGACTGTGTTGAAATTCTGACAGAACAAAGCTGAGAGGGAGCGAGACAGGTTGGAGAGGCTGAATGACAGAGAAGTCCTCGGCCCGTCGGCCAACACCAACCGCGTCCCACGCTCCAAATGTGGCCTGAGTCAGGATGTCTTTTCCAAGATGGACGAGGGTGAGGACAAAGGGACTCAGCAGTCTCCAGTCAAGTCTATAGAAATTACTTCTATCCTCAATGGCCTGCAAGGTAGCAACACTCATTAGCGTGTAGTCCTCATGCACACTTACAGCAGATTAGGACTGTTTGACTCTGACTGTTTGAAGTGGTTTATTTATGTCGGTTAATATCCTGCTGAAACTAACAGACACTCTGTCTTGTTTGCCTCAGCGTCTGAGATGTCCACAGATGAAAGTGAGCATGAGGATGAGGAGGGAGAGCATAATGAAGAGGATCGCCCAGGTTGCAGAGGCAGCCTCAGAAAGACCCCACCAGAGCCGGCGCAAACATCAGAGCGTTGGGAGAGCGGGACTCCACCTGCAGGATCCAAATCTTCTCCGGTCTCGGGAAAGAGCCAGGATTCAGCGAGTGCAGAGAGCGCCGACGTCGCAAAACGCAGAAGTCAACCTGAGTTAGAGGGAGAGGTGAGCACCAGGAAGAGAAAGTCTGACGGTGCAGCAGAGAGGACCCCAAAGGGCCAATCCAAAGCTAAGACGAGGACCACCAGGAGTGCTGACTGGTTACCTGGAGGCTCTCCCAGGAAGCTGGAGGAAAGAGCGGCCGGGCCCGGGGACGAGAGGGGGGCGTCGTCAAACAGCAGTTCAGACGAAGAGGGTGCAGCGCAGGCCGAGTCCCAGGCTGAGGAAGGTCAGCGAAGTCGCCCAAAAACCAAAGGTTCCCCTTCTAAGAAGTACAACGGGATGAAGGAGAAGACCAAAACTGGCAGACAAGCGGGGTTCTGGGAGATTCCTGAAAAGAGGGCCAAGACGTCTGGGAACGCAGAGGAAAGGCCGGCTGTCCGCTCTAAAGGACAAAAGGATGTGTGGTCCAGCATCCAGGCCCAGTGGCCAAAGAAAACTCTGAAAGAGTTGTTCTCTGACTCGGACACAGAGGCCGCCAATTCTCCTCCCCCACCTGTACCCTCATGTCTGGAGGAGCCGAGTGTCGAACAGGACGCGGGACCTGAGGACGAAGCGTCAGAAGAGCCGATGGAGAACGACAAACTACAGGAGTTTCCGAGCAGTGGCAGTAACTCTGTACTCAACACGCCACCAACGACGCCCGAGTCCCCCTTGGGAGGAGGCAGCGCTGTGGAAGACTCGGGTCAAGCGCAGCCTTCCTCCCCGCCGCCGTCCACACCCCCCGCCTTGCCTTCAGAGCCGGTTTCTGACGCTCTTCCCCCAGGACCCATACAGGAAGAGGTGGCGGGTGGGCGCAGTGAGACGGACAGCAGTACGGTAGAAGTGGAGAGTCTGGGTGGGGAGCTGCAAGACCTCCCTCAGGATGAAGGGGCAGGTTCCCCCTCAAAGGTGTTTGACGTCAGCCTCTCTTGCAACAGCAGCAGCAGCTGCAGCTTAGAGCTGAGCAGCAGCAGCCAACAGGAGAGCGAGCAGAAGTCCAAAGGTACAAATAATAGCAAATGTTACTCTATCAAGGGTTTTTCAAAGAGAGAATTCATTATTTTTTTTCAGGATGGAATACTACAGAAATACACATCGACAACTCACTCATTTCACAGTCTGCCTGTTCCCTCACCATTTTTCCCTTTTCCTTTGTAGCGTCTGTGAGTCAAAAGCGGCAGAAAGAATCACAGACAGGTGGAGCCTCAAAGAAACACAAGCCAAACCGCAAGAGCCTAGGTGTGCCTCCCAAAAAGAATAGGAAAACAGGTGAGGAGAGCTGCAGAAAGAATTGCTGACACCCTGCTAGCCTTCCTGTTTCCAATCCCAGCAGCACCGTTATCAGCTGTGGGATTTCTGTTTCATATTTACTCATTTCCTGACATGGTGTCACAGGCTTCGGGTGGAAAAGGAAATGAGATTTTACCCGATCATTGTCCATCATTGTCCATCTTTTTCCAATCTTTGTTGTCTTCTCTCAGCCAACAGCAGTGACAGTGAAGACCAGTCTGTTGTTGAGGGCGCTGCCAAATCAACTGCCTCTAAGAGCAACGCATCAGACGTGAAGGCCGCCACCTCGCCCAAGTGTCACGGACGATCCCCCCCCTCGAGCCATAAGTACCACAAGCAGGGCGACGCCGACCACGGCCAGCACCGAGACACCCATGGAAGATCGCCACGTGTGTACAAGTGGAGCTTCCAGATGTGTAAGTGTCACATGGCCAAGTCATCTTTTATTCCACTTTGAAAACACCAGACAATTTGACTTTTTCATCAGGTCCCATTCAAATAGTCAAAGTCAGGATCTTCTTTCAGTCTAATTAAAAAGTTGAACAACTTTTTTTTTTTTACTTTGTGTTAATTTTTTTAAAAGTTGACTTGGGTGTACTGCGCCTTTAATTTAGCACCTCTTTTCCATTCTGTTGACTAAAGTTGAATTTTATCTACGTTTTTTGTCATCAGTGTGTAAATGTGTTTCTGCCCTATTTACACTAAAACCCTAAAAAACACCCATCATTTGTGTTGCACCTAGCTGACCTGGAGAAGATGAGCAGTCTGGAGAGGATTTCGTTTCTTCAGGAGAAGCTGCAGGACATCAGGAACCACTACCTCTCCCTCAAGTCTGAGGTTGCCTCTATTGACAGACGACGAAAACGCATGAAGAAGAAGGAACGGGAAAGTGAGTGAGCTCTTTGTTACCTTGCCATTACAGATAACTAGGATTGAGCTGCACCACCTATCATTAACTCCATTCTTAATTTTGTGTATCAGCGCCTTCCTATGTTTTTAGTAACTGTGAGCCAATTCCATACTAGTGATTTACTGAATCTGGTTGCACCATTAAAGGCTAGTAAATACCATATAATATAGTATAAAATATGTGTTTGCAGAGTTAGTGATTGTGCAGTTTACAATGAGTGTCAAATATCAGATTATGCAAACCTAGCAAATGTTACTTGATTTGTGATTGCCATAACGTTTTTGTATTATGCAGTATGTTGGTGCTAATTTAGAATATATATATCTTTGTCTTATGTTTGGGGGATAGTCATGCTCTAGGATTTGGAACCAGGGTTCCCATAATGCCCGGTTTACATCCCACAAACCAGTACCAGTTACACTTTGGGAAATTGGCACTATTAAAGCTATGCCGAATGAGCTATTAGCAGTTCCACTTGTATGTACAGACAACTGTCACAGGATTACTTTGATACTTAAGAAAACTTAAAAATATGATGATTCTCAGGCAACTTCTGAGAGCATCTTTTTTGTAAGAGTTTATAGATTTGTGGATGTTTATTCACAGTGCACTTTGAGTATAATGGTGTCTTCAGAAAGTGTAAGTTATTCTGAATTTTTAACAGTGTCTGTGTGCTCAGGTTTGACTGAGTTATATTCAGAGTGGGAGACTATGTTCAGCCCCCCTGGCTGCTCTGATCTATGTAACAGTTGCACCTGATGGGTACTGGGTGTAAATATTTAGCAACAACTCATCTGTTAGTAACAACTAATTTGGATTGTGCAACCAATCACTTGCATTATAACGAGTGTAAGATTAAACTTGAAAAGACCTGTGTGCTCTCTCCATCTACATGCCTCAAAACTGAACCCAACCAAATCTTGATTGTGTTTCCCAGGCACGGTGGCTGCGTCCTCTTCATCCTCCTCCTCCTCCTCCTCACCGTCCTCCAGCTCACTGACTGCTGCAGTCATGCTGACACTGGCCGACCCACCGGTGTCGTCCTCATCCTCCTCCTCTCAGAACTCTGGGGTATCAGTGGAGTGCAGGTGACAGGACAAACCAGCAAGGAACCACCGCACCAAGCACTTAACCAGCACCCTGGGGTCGCCGCCCCCATTCCCTTCCAACAGAACGGACAACTCAACCTACATACTGTAACTACTGGGGCACAAAAACCAGACCAGAGACAAAAAAAAACAAAACAAGAAACAAGCACTATTTTCTATTGACAACTGTTTCCTTGGCAAGCTAATGGCACTTAAGTGCACTTTTATGAAGATTGTGTAGGGGGATGAAATTTGTCAAAAAATATTCAAAATTGTCTTTTGCGCTCTCCTTAATTGAACATTTATAAGAATTGTTTTTGCAAGCAATAATTGTTTCCATTTGATAAAGCTGTACTGGTAAGGGATGATTTCCAGTGAAGACCCCTCTGTGCTCTGTCCTCATAGCTCAGCATGGTGCTGCCTGTGCTCGCCATGTTATCATGGGGAATTAAGAGGAACACTGCCACATTGGCATTAAGGGTGTGTGAAATGTAACTTTGCCACGTTTCTCTGTCCACCCTCATTAAAAAGGCCTTTGTGTGGTTAAACCTCAAGCGGTTGATGACGCTCTTCTCATGTACAGGCTCCGAGGTCCTGTACATGTTTCCATTGATTCATATATGTGGTGTTAGAGAGGGTTTCAGACCATCATAGGTCCACTGACAGCCTCAGTGGATGAATATGGAATGATACTGTAGTGCCTTTTTGTTCTTTTCCATGGGGCACTTTGAGAAAGGACAGCACTTTTGTTCCTGATCCTCTTCTCAAATGAGAGGGTCAGCTGGAATAATGTGTCCCTTACAAAAGACTGGAGAATGCTGTATGAGTGAGCAGGCAGTGAAGGGCTGAGTCTGACAGATAATGGTGGTTTTTATCAGCATATGGTAATATTTAAGAATTGTAAAAGCAAGAACTCCTAAACTGGAACACCTGTAATCTACTACTGAATACTCATCCAGCTTGGTTACAACTATTGAGTTTGGCAGTATAAAATGTGCAATGATGAAGCTGGTGAATGCAATGGTCACATTACTTCACTTCATCAGCCTTTTAAAAGCCCATCTGCTTTATTTTTATTATGTTTTCCTCACCCATACAACCCCCTCCCCCCAGTCCCATCGTCTTCACTGAAGATTTGATGGTGCAAATCTGCAACTGGATCAAGTTAACTTGAAGGTCGCCACAGGAGGTATTTACAGCATCAATTCAGTACTGCAGAACACATGAATGAAGCTGAATTCCACGTTTGCAGTGTTTCACACAACATGACATGTTATTTAACTCCATTAAGCTCCATTAAAGAAAACAACGCATCACTTTCTAATTCTCCTCATGATCAATAATGACATGCCAGCTTCTTCTCATACTCATCCCTACCAAAAACGTTTGGTTCTGTTTCCTGTACTATGACCAGATTAAAGGTAAAGATATTGTAAATGTGCATTTATATCATAAAGTGACGTATGCGTATACATTTCTGAAGACATCTCCAGTGTTTCCTTTGTATAGACCCCCTACTGTATGATAACCTGAAGTTGCGTTTTGTTTGGCACTTGTATGTAATTGTATGCTTTTGTTATACATTTGTATATTGAGAAGTGTTTTGAGTCAAGCTATTTAATATCTTGCACTGTTAATAACATGTACTTTTCTGTACAGACAGTTTTACGGTTTTAACTGTAGTTTGAGTGTAAATACTGAGGGTTACAGCATGTTTGTTCTCCCCCTTTGTCCTCATTCTTTTCTCTTGTAGGAACAGATTTCTTTGAGTTTGTTTATGTCGTTCTGTTCTGCCTCTTTCATCAGTTTCAGTAGTCATTTATTTTTCTTTCTTCCTCTTTTTTTTTAATTTCATGTTTTGCTTTAGTTTGTATTCTGTTTTGTTTTTCTATAGCTTACGCTTGTAAGAGGAGAATGGTGGTTTTTGGATGTGGCTGATCTATGGCCTGAAGCTAAAGCTGTATGAACCTGTATATGGAAAATGGTCTGATCATAGATAAAGAGAAAGTAATGGAGCTTATTGAAAAATGCTCAATAGTATTTATTAGGCTCATCTGATGATGGTCATTGTGTAATTTATTGTAAAAATGTAAGCAAAGCAGAAGCCTCTGTTTGAAATAAATGCCATAGTTTGTGAAGTACTCAGTGTGTCTGCTGCCATCAGTGGGGAAACCTTTACTCAAGCACTGTACTGAGGTATTTTTTTATTTTACTTGAATATTGCTAGTTTATTATACTTCTACTTTTGCTCTTACTACTTTACAGCAGGAATATATTGAACTTTTGACTCCACTACCTTTATTCGACTAATATATTTACAGTATAGTGAAATAATGTAATTATTTTGCAGATAGTTTCTACATATAAAACATGAAAAGTTTATAAAATGTGATGTATTGTTAAAGATTAACGACCCAACAGTACATATAAAGTAAAGTTCGCAACTACAAGTAGTTGAAATGATCTCCACCTTGACCAAACATAATATTAAAATCCTGCCGGCACATCGTAGAATTCAGAATTAGAACTGCTTTTGTTTTTGATAATTAAAGTGCATTTTGTTCATGATACTTTTGTGTTTAAACACATATTCGAGATAAAATATTATACTGTACTACTAGCACTCCATGAATCCCACGTTACCGCCATCTCTGAGCCCTATTATTGTGGGTAATTAAAGGTTTGATGTGTGGTAAAATTTGATTAAACAAATTAATTTGGGAATAAACACCGTGTAAGCACAGTATTAGCTAAAGTAATTATGCTGTTAACGCGGGGCACTTTGACACAGACCCTCTTCAACATAGTGAAACTGCTTTTAGTCAATGCTGTGTTATTTTGTGAGTGTGTGAATGGTATTTATTCATATTTACCAGTGAAAAATATGATTCTCATCATATTAATACAGAATATCTGGATGTGACGCTTGTAAACGTCGACATTACGTCTTGCGTCATGATTACGTACTTCCTTTGCAATGTGCTAGCTGCTAGCTGGCTAGCCTGCCCTGCTGCGTGCCGTGTCCATGAGTAGTTTCCAGGTATGATGAGCGGCAAGACGAGCGCGGTAGTTGCCGGGGTGTGCGGAGCCCTTTTCGTCGCATACTGTATTTATTTTGACAGAAAGCGACGGAGCGACCCTCACTTCAAGGAAAAGCTACGTGAACGTAAGTGTGTGAGCCTGAGGGAGCAGGGAAAGTGTTAGTTCAGCAGTCCAGTCACAGCAGCGGGAGCATGTTAGCTTCCTCCATGTGGCACACACATAACCCGGACACTTTATCAAACACTATACTGAATGATATATCTTCTTTCTTATACACATAGCGTATAGAGTATTCATGTGTAAACTAAGTTAATTTTCCTCAGCTATGTCGCAGTTGATAGGTCAGTCGTGGATGGAGCGTGCTTTAGCTAGCAGCTCAACTTGTGACCATGTGTTTGTCGTTTGGTTCAACAGTTAACTAAACATACCAACATCATCTAAAACCACTTTTTTTCCACACAGGTAGACGAAAGCAAAAAGTTTCCAGTGACAGGTCTGGACTGGCAAAGGTAGGATGAAATGGCAAACCATTAATTTCAGATGATTTTTGTTTCTTCCTGAGGCCTAAGTGTGAATTTCTGACCCCGTGGTTTGTTGACTTTGAAGCTGCCTGACCTGAAGGACGCGGAAGCTGTTCAGAAATTCTTTCTGGAGGAAATCCAGCTGGGAGAGGAGCTTTTGTCACAAGGTTAGAGAAATTAAGCCAGCCAACGGTTCTTCTCATGATTTCCAGCCCCATGTTCTCCTTTTAAGGATTGTTTTCGAAAATTTTTTCTAATTCAGGTGAATTTGAGAAAGGAGTGGACCACTTGACCAATGCGATTGCAGTATGCGGTCAGCCTCAGCAGCTGCTTCAAGTTCTCCAGCAGACGCTGCCGCCTCCAGTCTTCCAGATGCTGCTCACCAAACTGCCCACCATCAGCCAGGTGAGGATATACCCTGCATCTCCTGTTTTATTTATAAATTTAGTGTGATGGTTTGGTGGCGGAGCATCCTTAGTAAACCCCCCAGTTGCGTTTTGTGGTCTCTGGGACAAGAAAGGGTGCAAGATCAATCTTAGAATTATCCAAAGCTGAGAGCCATGTGTCAGTAGCTCTTGGCTATTTCACCTCTAAGACAGAACATTACAAATAACAACTGCTTGTTGATTTGTTGAAACTGTCGGACATAAAGTTGCTGTTCTTAAATTGCTGCCATTAATTTTTTTGGCACAACCTCTGAAAGATCTTTTTTTTTCTGTTTTTCAGCGAATCATCAGCTCTCAGTCTTTAACAGAAGATGACGTCGAATGAATGTGTGTGGAAGCTATTACTATTCCGTAATGGGATTTCGGACACTGATATTTGTGCACTGTTTGGTACGTGTGACTGCTGGTGTGTGTGAGTTGTGAGCCTGATTTATCACACAGTTCTGTGGACATGGAGCCCCCTCTGTCACAGCACTCCGAGGTTAAAGAACTTTGTCAAGGTTACGTTTCTGGGAAATGTTAAATACATTCCATCTTTCTTACATGGTTCCCACCACATCTCATGTTTTCTAGCATTCTGTTTATTCTATTTATTTCCCTCAAAAGTAATGATCTTTTTGGGGGTGTGGGCGGGGGGGGTTTGCTGATATGTTATGTACAAAATAAAAAAACAGTATGTAGATGATTTGTTACATATTGCTGTGCAGTTGATATACATGTGAAATGTGTGTAAGACTCTCTACACTAAACAGAACACTTGTTTGTGGATTATTGCCATTAAGTTCTGACATTGTTCTTGTATGTCGGTTAAATGTTATTTTTATATTCCAGCCTTTCATAGCTGGACATATTTTTCTGTTTAAACTCCCACAATAAAACATGAAAACACAGTTGGAGGCTCTGAGTTTCCATTTGCCAGTAGATGGCAGTAGCAATGCACAAGAAAAAAAAATGCATGTACAGTTTTGAAATATGGAGTGTGGGCAGTTTTTATCTGCTTGGAGAGCTGGAGAATCATTTTGCTGAATGGAAAGCGTAATGTGCGTAATTCAAAAGTAAATATAGCTCACAACTTTTTTTCAATAGAAAAGAAATATCAAGATGTTAAATAACATGGAGGAAGGGAATGTAAACTAATCTCATGAGTCTTTATTGCCAGGAACCATACATGTAGGTATGTTAGATAAATTGGAGGAGAACAAAAAACCTTGAATCTTGACCTTCAACATGTTCATGAATCCTTGACACTGGTTAATAAAATACAGATACTGCTAAAACAAAGTTAAATTGCCATCCTGAGAGTATGGTATTTCTGTTTCCAACTAGTATTGAAACACATGAGACTGTGTGGGTGCACTAAGCCACGGTGTCTTCATTGTGAATGGCTTTATTGTGTTTGCAGGAGAGTGAAAGTGGAGCAGCTCGTAGGGGAAGGGAGTAGGTCTGCTTGAAAGTGTGTCTCTTGGAAGACAAATAGAGCTGTAATTATTTTTATCCCTGTCTGCAGCTGTTTTTCTAACGGCTCTGGCCCAAGCAGCCCGGGCCTTGAGGTTGCCAGGAATTGAGAGCAGGGGGAAAATAGTTTTTCTACATTAGGAATGAAAAATGAAAATTGAACAGGGGCCCAGAAATGTCGAGTGAAGACTAAATGGTAGACACTGTTCCATTTTCCATTAACTCATGCGCTCGCTCTGCAGTCTTTTCTTCAGCACTCCTGCTATTTTGCCATTTGGGGGAAATGGAGAAGCCTGACAAGAGGTCTGCAGAGTGGTCTGGCCTGGAGCGTGTGTGTGTGGGTGTGCACGTGCGCACACCCACACACAGAAGAAGTGGCTCGTTGTTAATCTGGCCTTTGGGGAGGCAAAGGAGAAAAATAACAGACTATGTTGGAGGCCAGAAGCTGGAGCAGTGGTCTGCTGCTGGCACTGGAGGTAGGAACAGGTTCAGACCCCTCCACACACACACACACACACACACACACACACACAGCACACACTGAAGGATTCCAGATCAGTGCTGCCTGCTCTGAATGCAGTAAACCAAGTGAAACACACTTTGACACAAGGCCATGACGTGCTTCATTTCAGCATGACACAGCAAATCTTTTGTTTTAGTCTAAGACAGAGCCTGCTCTGTGTCCCAAGTGCTCAGTAGAATCTTAATGTAGTCTATTAGGTGTTTGTTCTACTTCTTTTGACTTAACGTCATTCTTTTAATTGCATTCCTGCTCTATTTGAGTCTGTATGAATGGATTATGAGTCAGCTCTTCATATCTGATGAAGCAGACGGGAAGAAAATGGGGAAAATAGAGAATCTCCCTCCTCTTGTGCAGTAGGGGGCACTGTGGCTCCAGGCAGTATTTGCAGACTCCTATGCTCTTCCACTGAAGGACAACTGAATGGAGTGAGCTGAGAGACTAACAGTTCCAGTTGACAGCAATAACAATGGCTGTGCCTGCAGCACAGCGACCATGTGCTCGGGAGAAACGATTTTTTAACAGTTTGTAATCCTTTTTTCCTAATGTGCTCGCGATGACAGATGCACCCTGTTAATTCATTACAGGTGCAGGAAATAACCCGTTACTGGAGGAAACATTAAAATCCCAGGATGTAGGCATAGAGACCAGCTAGGACCAAAGGAGTCTGACTGCCATTGTAATTTGTTTGCATGGATTGTGACTGTATGTCAAATGTTGTATTGGGAATATTATAATCAGTTGAGCTTCACAACTCATTACTGGAAATCCTGTCAACAAATGATCCACAGCAATAATAACCTTTATTTTGTTATCACAGTTTGTGAGTTTGAATGTCAAAGCTTTATTGCTGCTCTGTATACCAAGTGCATATACACAGATTGGGTATGTGACCGGTGGACTTGTCTTGTTATGTAGGAGCAGCTGTGTTTGAGAGTTTAAAGCAGCCAGAAATAACTGTGTTGTATGTGGTTGCTATGGCAGCTTCACGTAGCTCTGCAAAGCAGCAGACTCTCTGCTGCACTGGTCCACATTTGAGATCCTCCGAGTGTTACCTCTGAGCAGTAACTTCGCAGGGAGGCATTTGTAGCTCGTATAGCTTCCTGATCACTGGATCATCAGGTGGAGGCGTCCACAGAGGCCTGTGAGTCCTCTTGTGTCCTTGTTTTGGAACATGTTTTCTCACCGCCTGATGATGCTTAGAGTCGCACTGTCTGTGCCCTGTTGCTGATGTCATGGCTGTGGTGCCAGAGTCTGCAGCCTACTGTATGTTGTCATGGAGAGGGCAGGCTGGGGAGAAATATGAGACATGTCCAGACTGTGCCAGCAGCTATAATAAAGACTGCTGCTCTCTTCTGCACTGCCACTTGTATGCACAGCAGCAACACAGTATATTAATTACCCAGCGCCTCCTCTGTGTCATTCACCAGTGAGGGAAAGAAGGAGAAAAATTTCCAAAGCACGTCCTAAAAATAAAGCAGCACTGTACGTGCTCAGAGTATTAACTTCCACACAGATGACCCATTTTTCCATCTCAAAGGGTCTGTGGATGGGTGGAAAAAAAGAGGGGGGGGGCGAAGAGAGAGGGGAGGCAGCAGTGGAGCCAATCACGTGAATCTAAAGCAGGCTACACATCCTGGCGGCTTTCTCTTCCTCTTTGGGGCAATGCCTTACTGTCTTTTGTTTTTCCATTCCTCTGCTGCTCCCGTGGTAATTGAACTTGTACCGCTGCCCTTCCTCCATGCAGGTTTCGTCCCTCCCCCATGTGTAGCCTAACCAGTTGCTAAGCTACATAGCTCTGGTGTTTACATTCCCTGTGTGTGTGAGCTACAGGGTGTGGACAGCACCCCCCCCCCGCACCCCCACCCCCCCATTTCTAGCCGCACCATAAAGTGAGTGGTACTTATCACAGCAAATTCCTGACTTATTTGTCATCTGGGGCTGCGGATTTG
>NW_019525023.1:3426720-3434552 GCF_002814215.2 Seriola lalandi dorsalis
CCCCACCCTGCCCACAGTCTCCACCTATCTCCTCATCACTAGATCCCTGATTAGGCTGAAATTCAATAGCCCTACTCCGCCAGAGAGAAGTAAGTGCATCACATGACCTGTGAATTCCTGTTTACGTTAGATGGTTTTGATATTTTGGTCTTGTAACAAGCGTGTCTGCAGGGGGGAGGGTGCAGAGTATAATAGCAGCAGAGCTGAATGAGAGAAAAAAAATATATCACTCAGCATCAGTTCTCATCCTGTCATCTGTCATCAGCATTATCTGTGCAATGTAGGCTAGGAGTGAAACTAGAAGAGGGAAGTGACATAAACACTGAACAGGAGGGCAAAGTAGGGGTTAACCAAGCAGACTGTGTGCACAGTTATTTTTTCCCCCACTCTCTCTCTCTCTCTCTCTCTCTCTCTCTCTCTGATCTGCCTTCCTGTCTCACAGGCAGTGCAGTGCAGTGGCTTTGAAAATCATGAGAGTCAGACAGGCTTGTTTTGCATACTGTAGGTCTCCTGCATTGACTTGTAGCAAATCCCTGCCCTCGGGAGGCATGTCAGAGGGGATTAATGGGAGGGCCGGGGCCTCACAGAGTTTCCCATTGACGCAGCCTAGCCCTGCACTGTATTCTCATCCCGCAGAGTGAGAAAAGAACAAGCAGGTGGGGTGGTGGTGGTGGTGGTGGTGGAGGGGAGGATTTAGCTTGTGTGTGCAATGTGTGTGTCAGTGTGCGGGGGGTGGGGGGTGGGGGGGTATTATACAGTGGTGTTATGTCCCTCTGCCCTGATTCTTTTGAGCTGAGCTGCAGGGAGGGGAGGAGAGTGTAAATAATGTATTTGGAGTGGCGGGGTAGAGGGAGCTGGAGCTTGACCGAGCTCAGAGCAGGGAAGGGAAGGAACGGGTTGAGCGGCCATGCTGCTGCGCAGGAAACCGGGGGCTGGAGGGGGTGTACAATGAGGGATGGGGGGGGGGGGGGGGGGGCAGTACAAGCTACAACAACCCTGCTGTAGTGCTCTGGGGAATGTGGAGCCTCCGCAAGAATGAAGCAATCCTCTACTTCCGCTCTGCTCTCTCAGTTTTACCAAGACAAGTAGTTTGCTTCTGCAGATTGCCATTAATAATGCAATATTAATAATAATGTGGTAATGTGAAATGCTACTTCACAGCAGGCCTGGAGCTGGTAGAGATTTGGATGAGCAAAGCAAGCTGGAAACTGGAAATCAGTCCTCAGGCTGCAGAACAGGACAACATATAGAAGTCTCCACACAGTAATCCGGGCTGAAATGTGCTTTTTAAACTAATAGGTTCAACATTTTGGGAAATACATTTACTTGATTTGAAACTAAACAGCAGCAGGTTAGCTTAGCTTAGCATAAAACTAGCCTGCTAGCCAGCTAGCCTGAGTCTGTCCAAAAGTTACCAAACAGAAAATAAAGTATATTTTTGTATTGCATCATTTGCAGAAATTTAACTGCTGAATGATTTGTGTTTATATGCTCCAAACTTTCAATGTACCAACTGTATAGACATTAGCTGTAAGCTAGCAATGCACGCACCAACTATGCTTGTGGCAGTGTGTCTGCATCCAGCTCAGCTCCTGACTGAACTTCAGTTATCTCCCTCCAATCTCTCTCATTTTTATTTCACTTTCCATTTTCCTGTGTGTTTATGAAGCTGATTCATAGATGGAAAATTTTCACTCAAGTTGAACCATTATCAGCCTCAGAGGACGCGTCAGTTTGTGGTGCCCCGTGCAAATCAGCATCAAATTGTGTCATTCCCTAGATTTTCTGCCTTCTTCTCTGAGCATGCAGTTAAGCGCACTAATTAACATGATATATATGGTTTGTTCACCGAAGCCAAAGTATGAAAATGCCATGTCTATGGCGGTTGTGTACTGGATTATATAATGACTGTATAGTGCTGTGTTGAAGTCTATTTCTACTATGAACCTGAACCCAAACCCAAACCCAAAACTTTAACCCTTGATACTGATACTATTTTACTCATTTTGTATGGAGCCAGGTTAGCTGTTTGTGCTAAGCTAAGCAAACCAGTTGCTGCCTGTAGCCTCATATTGGGAGTACAGACATGTGAGTGGTATCAATCTTCTCATCAAACTCTTGGTAAGAAAGCAAATAATAATATTTCCTAAAATGTTGAACTATCCCTCTATGGCTCCCCTCCTTGTGATGAAACCGTTCACTTACATTACTATACCATCAGCCTTTAATTTCTCTCCTTATCTCCCCGTGTTGTTCTCTGCTCCCTCTCCCCTGGTGTTCCAGCTTTTTTCTTTCTCCCACACCTGCTATGTTTTATGGGAACGATAAAGGGGACCTCAACCTTGAAACATGATAGAGCAACCCCAACTCCCACAACTACAATCATCTGAAAAAGAAAAATAAGATCACTGCTTCTCTCCTTTTCACACAATGTAACCTTGGTGTAACTTTTGTATTTTATCATCTTTTATTGGGCTCGCACAACTCTGTTGCCGTATCACCCTGTGTAGCTCGGCAGCTACAGCCCACTCGTTTACCCGAGAACTACAAAGTGGGTTTGACGCCTTGCATCTTGTGTAACCACGGTCTTTGAAGACTTTGGCTTTGAGCTCTGTGTCTCATCAATTCCCTACGCAAAGATAAATTTGAATCTGAGGCGAGCACATAAGGGGGTAGCTTATCTGCCCCACTCGTTTAATGTTATTCATTCATGCACACTATTTTTATGACAGGCCGTGCATGCAGAACTATTTTACATTTTTTTGTTGTTTATGTAACCATCTTCCGTCTGCAGCATGGATGTGTGTGTGTGTGTGCATGCTTAGAGGCAGTACAGCAACTTCTTAACTTCACATGAGAGACAGGAAGCACTGCTTGCTTTTGTAGGATGCATGAAGAGTGAGGGACCCCTTGATACATTAAAGCCATAGTTTGTAATGTTCTGCATGAAAGTTAAAAGCTGTCATAGAGGGGGGGGGGAAACGGATCACAAGTCTGGCCAGTCCTGGGTCTTTCTGGGTCGTGCTTTGATGTTAATTCACGCCTCAACGTGAGGGAGAGCAGCATGCAGAAAATAGAGTGAAACAGATACCACCCCCCCACCCCCACCCCCCCATTTCTAGCCGCACCATAAAGTGAGTGGTACTTATCACAGCAAATTCCTGACTTATTTGTCATCTGGGGCTGCGGATTTGTCACATCAAATCTGCTTTTCTCAATGAACTGGGGAGGGAGATTACAGACTCATAGTCAGCGAGATAATAGGCGAGTCGCGTTTTGACTCTCAAATGAAAGTCCTCAAGAGGATGATGCAGAGAATAGAGCCACGTCGTACGCGGCATCTGATTCTCACGCTACGACTGAAGCTCTTTCTCTGTCCATCTGGAAATATGATTTTCTTCTGCCCCCAATCCATCTGAAATACCGGTCGGCCTTGCAATTGTTCGGTGAACCTAAGCTGCCGAGCCACACCACTCTTTCCAATTCTTCGGCCCAGCCAGAAAATCCTCTTCAAGCCTGGCTGATCCACCGTGCAGCTCAATTCACTATCAGTGTAAGATGAGAGCAAGGAACCAGTTGTTAGTCCCTTCTCTCTGTCTGATCACCTTACACGTAATTGATTGGACTGTTCGCACAATGTTTCCCCCATTTCATCTTTTACATTTCAGTCCTCAGTTATTATTATTATTTCAGCATCGTGCCATGTGAGCTCACAGTAACAGATTCCTAGTTTGCTTAGAGATTCAACTGAGCTACATCTAATATCCTCCATATGACCTATTTTACACTAAAGCCTTGATCTCCCTCCATGTTTGTTTTTTGAGTCTATTTGCAGCTCCTCTGATGATTTGATATTATTCCCTAAAATATGAGCGACTTGTTATGTTTGTTTTCAAACCACAGCTCTACTTTCATTAGCATATAAAAGGCTTTTTTGATATCCTTATCCAGTTTGAGGTATTTCTCTCCATAAATTATTTCACAGGGAAGGGGAGTCAATCAGACTGATAAGTTCTTTACCATTTAGTTTCACCCAGAAAGCACGCATTCTTGGACTTGATTTGAATTTAATGGTCCTGTAGATGATTAATGAATCAATTATTGGATACAGCATCTGATCTCTGGGTGGTTGCAGCAGAGACACTGACAGCTTTTCAAATTGAAAGAAGCATAATCGTTATGGAGAGTCGCCCACTGCCAACTCAATGTGCTCCTGTAATTATAAATGCATGAAATAATTAACAAACAACTCCACGGTTGAAGTTGTTACATGTCGGGTCATTTAGGGTCAGCAGCAAGTGACTGGAGGAGAGTGGAGCTCGCAGATGATAGCACTTTGTCTGATAAGGGCGGCAACACAGATTGAGTTAATCTTGTAGCGAGAAATGCATTGTAGGCTTTTAGTGTGGATGACGCTCAGTGTGAGGCCTCTCACTCATATAGCTCAGTGAAAAGCTCACTGAAAGCACACACCACCACCACTACCATCCACCCACCCCCACCCCCCCAGCTCCATTCTTCCAGAGGGACAGCTTGTTGACATCCATTAGGAGGTTTCCCAGCACTGAGCCAGGCCAGGAAAGAGGGCTAATGATGTAATTCCCTGAGAGATGACATTAAAATGTCAAAGTGCCGCAGCTGACATCATCCATTTAGCACACATTTTCCAATAATATACATTTGTCTTCCTTTTTTCCTTCCCTCAGCTTTCCTTCCTAGAAACTGGAGCTCCCCACCCATCCCAGTGCCTCCAGGCTCTACTTAGGTGTGCAGCCACACGATGGAGGACAGACTGGAATAAGGGGGATATCATCAAACCATCAAACCGTGTCTTCCCCCGCAGCTATAAATGCCCTGCTCCAGAAAACAATGTTTTGAGCAGGCTATGTGTGTCGTGTTTCATTTATCCCTACCCTTTTTTTTAAGCTTCAGCCGATGCCAATTCATCTTGTCTGCACAACAAAGACCCTCACGCTCGCAATGCTCATTCCTCCACCTCTTTTACGATTCCTTCCACATGTGGGATTGGCCTCTGGGTGATTTTAAGGTTAGCTATCTGTATTTATTCTCTAAAAAGTGTGATCCCATCTGATTTTAATAGTTTTAAGATGTGTAACAGAATGAAGAGAACATCTTGTACAAATTGCATTACCTACCTGCCAGCACGCTGCAAGAACCGTGTCGTTCACACTGGTCAACAAACATGCTGTTTTTCAGAGAAAATGTAGAATCTGAATTATATTTCTAGCAGGGAGACTTGACAGCCCTCTATTCTTCAGCCCAGTAAGTGGGCAGGCTTAGACTTCAATAATGGATGCTTGAAGGCAGAGTAAGTAGACGTGAACTGGAAGCAGAGAAGGGGGCTGCACCTCACTCAATAATGAATCAATTGATCCCCCTGCAGATGATGGATCAGGTTGCTATGACGACAGATGCACTGTTATCCGGAGCATGGAGAAGTGGTTTGTTTCCCAGAGCTATACACTGGAGGCTGTGAGTGGATCTTGGCTGTAAATGTATGGTGAAGCAGGATGTGATTAATAAAAGAAGCGAATAAACAGAAAAAATATTAAGAGGTGGATTAATGCAGCCAGATGGATTTTCTCCCATGAGGAATTACTGTGCAGATCAGAAATCCGTCACATCATGGTGTACAATTCCAAATCTATTTTCCTCTATTTTTTATTTTATTTCATTATTTTTACCACGAACACAGATGTAAAGATGCCGCAGGTGCATTTGATTATATTGGCAATCAGTCCCTCGTTGATTAACCGGGGGCGTTCCTCCTTTGACGGATGTCTTAGCGCCGAGTCGGAGCTGAATACACATGTGGGTTTTATTGTGCATGTAGCGCTGCCTTCTGAAAAACCAACATGTTTACCGTGTCTGCATGTGTGCGTTCTGTTGCCGTGGCAACGTGGCTGATGCTGGGTCCAGCTGGGACCGTGTTGCCAAGTAACAGCTGAGTTATGAGAGTGGAAGAGAGGAGCGTGGGCACTGTTAGGGGGGTGGGGGGGAGGGTAGTGGGTGGAGGGAGCAACGAGGAGGATACAAGGACTTCTACAAAGACGGCAGCGAGCAACAAAGACTGGAAGCAGGAGGGGGAAAACATCTCTGAGGGTAAAAAGGGGAAAAAAAGTGTTTATTTAGGTTAGAGCTCTGGGTTGAAAAATAAGATGTTTTTCATCTCATTCTGCGGCTTCCTGCCAGAGAATATTAATACTTGGGTGCAGCACAAAGCATCTCTAGTCTTTGGAAAAGGCACACAGACAAATTAATCCATGCCAGGAACATAAGCGATGTGCTCCATGCTAAACAGCAGCAGCAGCAGCAGCATCTCTGATGATTCCTTTCATGAACAGAAAATTGGAGTAATGAGTGCAGCGTTGTGTGTGCAGAGGCCTGGCTGTGCTGACCCTGCCTCTAACATGACTACACAGAAGGCACGTTGCCTGTAATGACTCACAAGCAGGCAGAAATATCGGAAACAGTCCAGCTCCAAAGCCCTCAGCTGTAAACGATCGTGTGTCCTTGTAGTCCAGGAGGCTCAGGCGTGGAGCTGCAGCGAGTGGCCTGCTGTTGAGTCAGCACTGGTTTAGCATACATCCAGACAGGGAAGGTTACAATGAACTCACTCCAGAGTTTCATGGTTGTGCTGCAGAAATACGGCCTGTAATCCATTAAGTTGAATGAACGGTTAATGGTTTGTGATAACAGCAGCTGGTCTTGTTTTTCAGCTGCTGTGAGGATTGACAGGTGACACCCATGAAATCCCATCTGTGTGTAAGATGATTAAAGGCAACGGATCACAGTATGTTCTTACTATCTCCTCATCTGACCTGCTCATTCACGCAGATTTCCTCTCATGAATCATTTTGGACCCGACCTTAAATCTGCTCCCTCGTCCCGCTCACAACATGATTATGCAGTTTTGCCGTCATATCAGTGTTGTCTCAGGCTCCTGGCTCAAATTATTTTGTCCGTGCTCATTAAGAACACATTTTTCTGTCTTCCACCGGCTGAGCAGTCTGATTTGTTGTCATGGAAACTGATCATGAAGTGCCTCGGTGCTTCATTTGGGACTAATTGTCATCCCCAAACAAACACGCATGCTCTCAGCCTCACACGCTCGCTGCTGAAATCACAGAATTTGTCGCTCTCTTTGTTATAATATTCTCATGCTCCAGTACTTCTCAACAATAAACCTAAACCACAAAAGCCCCTGAAATCCTGCACAGGAGTGAGTGGAATAGCTGAAAACAACAATCTCTACCAAACAACACAGCTATTGAAGTCCCTGGAACCGTTCCCTCGCTGCTTGCTTCAAATATGCTTGATGAATTTTCCACCACATCACTCTGGGAGATGTGAAATTTGACGCTCGGTGCATGACTGACACATTCAGTCCTCAGCTAAAGGGTGCGTTAAGTGAGATGTCAAAGATCAGAAGACATTGTGTCCTTCCAGATTTGTGCAGTTCAGGAATTACAGGTGGAAACAGGGCGAACCAGAAAAACAAAAACAATGGAGCCAACGTGGCCTCGTGCTTTATATAACAGAGCTTGCCTGTGGCGATTGTGCAATGCGGTGCAGTTGTCTGGGCTGATGTAAACAGAGCCTTAGTGCCTCTGGAGGCTCAGCCATGTGCCTTGATGCAGCAGTTATGGGCACATGCCCTACTTTCATAAATCAGAGCTGGAAAAAAAGAAAAAAGAAAAAAAGAAACAGCGTGAGGGGAGAGGAGGGAGGAGGAGTGGTGAGAGGAGATGCCGAGTGAGCAGGAGAGGGAGGGAGAAAGAGATTTTTTGAGGGGGGGGGGGGGGGGGGGG
>NW_019525023.1:3434572-3445493 GCF_002814215.2 Seriola lalandi dorsalis
GGTGGTGGCTGAACAAGGCTCATATTGATGTTCCAAACACAGCTGCAAGCGTCAGCTGACTAGCTGGCCTGGAAGCAGCCCCAAGCTCTCCCTCCTGCCTTTATCAGCTTACACTGTGACCTTTCTCTCTCCACTGGAATAGATCCCCACCCCACTCCCCCCACTCCCTCCATATCTGGCCCTTTACCACGCACTGTCCACACAGCCCTGATGACTCCGGACCCTGTCTGTCCTCTCTGACATCTGACTTCTGCCGATGTTTTTTTTTTTTTTTGTATCTGCGTGCCTCCAGAAACACTGGCTCTTTTTTCGGCGCATCAGCACTTTCATTTGTCTCACATGGCTTGGTTTTCAAGCCTCACCCCTAGCTCTTACACAACTCACCATGAAGTCACTGTTACTCCTCACGTCCGCGCCCGATGGTGGAGGATAAAGAGAGAGTGATGATGAAGGGCTCGGTTACTTTGCAAATACATGTCAGTTCAGCAGGATTGTGAGGCAACGTGCAGTCCTCCTGTGTCAGATTTCAGCAAAGTGTTCCTCGAAACAAACACAGAAAGGAGGATTTGGATGCTGCGCTTAAGCTGACAGCTCAGGTTTAGACATATTTAGTGAACCTGAAGTTAGCAACAGTTCGGGGTGAGTTTGAAGCAGCAGCTGTCGTCGAGAGTCTGTCCCTTAGGGGCAGTAATCAGCAGAGGTAACTGTCAATCACAGGTCTGCAGGCCTCATGGGCTTTTTCTCAGAAAGACGCCCCCTCGTTGCACACACACACACATAACACATAACACACCTCCCCTTGATGACGCTGTTCAAGTGTTACTGGATAGTGTTTCTATGAGAGCTGTCCACCCACACACACACACTCACATACACACACACAGCAGTGCCTCTTTCCCCTCCCCTCCCAACTGTTTGCAGGAAACACTCATCCTTCTCTGGAGATGTCGCTCGCGGCGTCTCATGCACTCATAAATCCTCGGCTCCTTTCTGGGAAACGAAGGGCTTGAAAGACACATACATACACACACTGGGAAGGGAGAAGTGGTGGGGTAAGGGAGGGAGGAAGGGAGGTGGTGGTGGGGGACACAAAACACAGCTTGCCAAGTATATCTCTGCTGGAGAGGTTGGATTGAGTGTCTGCCTTCTGTGGGAGGCAAATAAGGAGCATATTCTTCGCTTCCACGGTTACTGTGTGAGAATCCGAGACACTGCGGTATCCAGGCAGACCTCAGCAATACCCAAAACATCACAGGAATGAGAAGTGTTTGGCGGTGGAGGACAAAGAGGGACGGATGGAGGGAGCAAATAAGAGGGAAGGCAAAGAGAAAGAATAGAGGCGTTTAAAGGCAGCCATCGCAGGCTTCAAATGTCAGTCAGCTCCCGGTTAGACAATGGAACACAGCTGTTGCTGAGCTTTGAACTGCAGCTGTCTGTCTTTTGTTGGCAATATTTCTGTGTACATGTGGTCACGGGTTGTGTTTGAACATGGGGCTGCTATAAAGTATTACAGAGAGATTAGTGTGTACAATATTCAAATGCAAGAGGGTGGATCGAGGTCACGGGGCGTCGCAGAGAGACACATGAGTAGCTGGCGTGTATGTCTGATGTTCCTTATTTAGACACCCTCAAGCAAGAAGCAGAGATGAGCAGGGGTGGGGTGGCAGAGAGGCTGCGCTGCCCAGTCTGGAGTGGGCTGTAATGGTTTGGGGTTGAGGGTCAAACAGGGGGAGGGAGATGAAGGACAAAGCTGCGAAAGGACATCTCACTCACTACAAAAAAAGAAAAAAAAATCTGCATGTGATAGAGGGTTGAGAGACAAATCTGGAAATGAAATTCGATTGCCTCTCTTGGCGGGTTCGTGACTGGGACGGCCGCAGTGCCCGTCACGCCTGAAAACTCCTTCAAGTGCCTCATTATCAGTGTCATCTGTGGATCATTGGAGAACATCTCATCCTCATCTCAGCTTCTTTTTGATCATCCTCCAGACAATGCGCCATTAGGCCTGGGCTGATTTTCTAAAGCACAGCTCAATTACTCAAGGGTGGACTCATTATCATATCAGAAAGCACAGGCGTGACTCTGCAAATAAAAGAACACATTAAGACTCTCCCTCCGAACTCCCCCCTCCACAATATGTTTCAATTATTCATATAATGTAAGAGTGTAGCAGATAAAACATAATCATACCTTGATTTGCGCTCAGCCAAGAAAATTAACTTTTTTTTTTCTCACTTGAACACACTGTTCTTTTTTTCGTTTTACTCGAGCTGGTGGAATAAGTGAGCTCACCAGCTTTGTCGCACACAGACCATTAAGTGGCCCGACAACACGCCTCAGCATCAATATGCCTTAAATGTCACTTTTCACGCTACACCATTTTGTCACAGTAGTTAAGTGTGCCACCCTGGGTGCCTAGTCAGCGCCTGCTCAACTATACAAGGCAAGGCTCCTCAATTATTCATAAGAGGGAAAACACACACACACACACATGTGGTCCCACTTTGCATGTGTGTGTGTGTGTGTGTGTGTGTTTGTGTGTGTGTGTTTGTGTGACTATCCGGAGACAGATGATATCATTCCCCCAGAAATGGTGCTTCTTGTTTTGGCTTTTATAGTGAAACAGGGTTGATGAACTATCACACAGTTCAACAATGAAAATGTCAGTCAGCGCCGTTCATCCTTAAAAAATGCCACCAGCAGCCATCACGATAAATCAAGGCACCTCAGCCCGTGTGGATCAGATGAGTCAGCACTACATTACAGGAATTTGGATTGAGGAAAGGAACCAGAATATAAGCTCTTCTGCTTTCAAGTGTTGCGTGCGGCGAGGTTAGAAGATGAGGAGTTGTAAACTTCAGCTGGACTAGGGAGGGAGTTTCCCTGAATAATATATCAGCTCTTGGATTCATCCTCTGTCTTACTATTTTTTTGCATGCATGAGTAAATTCCTATGCGTGCCTGTCTGCCTGCTGCAGTGTAGGGCTCTGTGTCGCTGCTCTACATAAAGAATGTGTGAATATGTGTGTATGTGTGTGTGTGTGTGTGTGTGTCAGCCGCTGACTTTGTGTTCATTCCACAGTAAATTGATCTGGCTGCTCACTAGACTGGATGGAAAAGGGCCCGGGGCGAGAAGTGCACACTGCATCAGCAGATGGGAGAGCCCACTGTGTTGCCATCACACGGCATTCCTCCTCACTGGGCATGCTCAGTGGGCCACGCCCCACACACACACACACACACACACACACAGACACACACACACACACCCCAACCCCTTCCCTCCCTCCCTCCCAGGGCCTGTTTGAACCAGTCAGTCGGAGGTGGCGGAGGCGGCTCTCTCTCTTGTTTCTCATCTGACCTTCAAAGCCAGGCATGGGGACAGTAGGTTGACAGGGGAGGAAGGGAGGAGGGGTGGTGTTTTTTTTTTTTTGTTTTTTTTTAAAAAGCTCTTTGGGTATCAGGGCTGATCTGTCACTCATTATTTCCACTCTGTGCTTTTGCCCTGTCATGGCCCTCTGAGAAGCATGCAACAAGCCAGGGCCTTGCACACAGAGCTCGCAGAGGCTTCATAATGGGTAGCTATCAGACCAGATAACACAATCTAACACAACCTATCAACAGCTTATAGGTGTCATGACCCAAAGTTGTGAATTTCAGGAAGTGGAATCATTTTAGTCACTGTGCGATTCACTTAGTAAGCTGTGCAAGCTGATAAAATAAAAACAGTCATTTATTTAAATTAAGTCTTGCATATTAAACAGGTGTATAATTAGAAGGTGCAGAATTCCTGTGAGACGTTTTCAGCTGAAAAGTGTAAATAAATGCAGGAGCTTGGTTCCTGAACTCATACCAGCAGTAGTCTAATATCTCAAGTTGTGCCAGGATCTCATTCACAACAAACTGGATGTGAATAAAAAATATAAAACCACTGCACATACGGAATATCACTTTGAGTATAGTTTATGAGTTGCATCATTTTGTGGTGTCCCACACCCCCTGAAAACACCATAGGTTACACATCATCAACATTATCATTGCACACAGCCTGCTGACAATGCAGAGAACTGAATCACAAGCCTCCATGAGTCACATGGCATGCTACAAACAGAGAGACCTTTTTTTTTTTTTCTTTTTTTTTCTCTCTCAAATCTAAATCCCTCAGGCTTTTTACACACTCTGTCTTTGTCTTGCTACCACATTCTGCTTGTCTCTGGTCCTTCCGTCTTTGTTCGCTCCCCTCTCTGACTTGCACAGCCGGCTTCCTGTTTATGTCAGGCGAGCATCAAGCCAATCAGCTGTGAAGGCTGTGATCCTCCTCGTAGCTATTTACTACCCTGTGGTCTGTTTTAAAAAAAGACTGAAAACGAGCTAAACTTGGTGCAGGCTGCTGAGTAAGCAGACACGCAAAGCTCTAATCAGAGTCCACAGCTGACCTATATACATCTCTGCCCCTCTGCTTGTGAAAGTGTGCATCTCTGCCGGTGTGTTTTTGCGTTTCTGAGCTGTGCTGCTGCTGCTCACTCGGTGAAGTATTCGTCTATTTGCTTATCGTGTTTCTCACAGCGCAGCAGGATCTGCACGCTGACACTTTTTTGTTGCCGCTGAGGGCTGGAATGTGCTGGTTTGCAACTTTTGAAGATAACAAAGCAGCGTGAGGCGGCGGCGTGTAAACTTTGGATGAGGTCACGGTCCGCCAACACAGCACGCTGTGACATGAGAGGGGATTTTGTTCTGGATTCTCCCTCCGTGGTGTCATACCTTTGCTCTGTTTCTCTGTTGCCTTGTTTGCTCCGTGCGCATTTCACATTACAATTGCAGGTTATCAAAACTGCCAGCCTTAGCTCACGTCGGTTATTATATGGTTGGAGTGCGGTGTAGACTGTATTCGAAAACAACAGGAATAGACTATGTGGAGCGTGCAGAGGCCTGCTCATGAGTCCAGCCTGTGCCAGCTTTCTCGCAGTTCACAGAGCACTATAAATCTGTTAGACAGGGAGAAAATATAATCAGGGCTTTGCTGGGGCATTCGAGTTCACTGCAGGCATTACATGAGTACTAATGCCTGATTCAACACTGGCTCTGGCAAACATGCCTGACATTCAGTGTTTACACCCCTCAATGAAAGCTGCTAGTCAGACAGTCTGATAGCTCGGCCTGGAAATTAGATTCAGGAAGTCATGAGATTTCCAGGTGGCTTGGCTTTCCTAGAATTGTTAAGCAGGGATTTTTCAAAGCGTTGCCAACACACATTAAAGCGAAGACACCCTTCTGTAAAGAATTACACAGATATGTTTCCTATTCTCATAGCACATGGCAACGTCTAAATCCAAGAAACAAATGGAGAACACTTTTTAAAATGCAGCCCTGCTGAGCACATGAATAAATACGCCTCCTCTCAAATGATATTACTGGCAAAGAAAAAAAAAAAACCACATCTGAGTCAAAATAGTAGAAGAAGACTGGAGACCTTTTCAGAGAGAAGAGGCTTCTTGGTACCATCATTTGGAGCAGAGAAATGCATGAATAATGAATCTGTGCTGAACTCCTGCTGAACCCTCTGCACCAGCACCAAGCTCAGAGATCAGCACCACATGACATCCAACACACACGCACGTACGCATGCACGAACGCACGCACCCAGTGACCTCTGCAAAGCTCCAAACATGCGAGGCAACCTGCTGTGGAGTATTGTGTCTGCTGTGTGAATCATTACATTGTACTGCACCTGGCTGCAGTTAGAGAGAGAGAGAGAGAGAGGGGGCTTCTCCTTTGATAAACCTGACGACTGTTGGGAGGCCGAGGAGGATGCAGTCAGTCGAAGTGGAAAGATAAATACAAACTGCCGACCAACCGGTGCTGGAGCGGTTAAAGCTCCCGCCCTTTTGGCAGCTGAAGTGTGTCTGTGTGTATGTGTGTGTGTATGTGTGTGTGTGTGTGTGTGTGTTTTTGTGCAAGCGGTTCAATGTTTAACCCTTGTGTCAACAGCTTGCATGTGTCACAACAGCATTCCTGTGAGGCGCTCGTCTTGTGACAGAGCAGTTTCATAATGGGAGCACTGCTCTGCTCCGACGGCCCGCATGCATTGCTTTGTGGCAGGAGCTTTGTGCTGGGTGTAGGATGACATGTGGCCTGACGAGTTTCGCGTCCCGGCATGTTGTGTGTTTGTGTGTTAATGGGAAGAGAGGTGAGGCGGTGAATAGCTGCGTTAACTACTTTAAACACACACACCCTGTTTACCCAGAATCAGACTCTCCCTCTTCCTCTCTGCTGTAAATGGTTAACTTGGCAAGGATCATGTGAGAGCTGGAGCTTTTTTTCTTTTTTTTTTCTGTAGTTACATGAGAGGTGAACTTTGCTCTTCTTGTTGTTAGGCAACAGCATTTTTGATCAGAGCGATTTTATCATGTGAGGAGAAACGGAGAGTACAGAGCACGTCACACAGAGCAGGAAGCAGGACATAAATAAGCTCTCGGCTAAGATGAGCAAAGTAGATAGTGTACATGTGAGTGTGGAAATAGGGGAAGGTGGTGTGTTCAGGGCAACCCTGGGTGTAGCATGAGTTGTCTGTCAGTGTGAAACCATTTCCGCTTCAAGGCTGTCTGGCCCCTCCCTCCCATTGTGTGGCAACACAGTGTAGGTGAACTTTATCCTGCTTAGTTGAGAGAAAGAGCATTCAAATGAGCACAGAGCAAGGTCATGTTACACATCTGTGTGCCTGCTCAACAATGTGGGTCCCATCACCTACCAGAGGGAGGGGGGGGGAAGTAATCACAACCTTTCATATGGTAAAACAGCTTGAAAGCAGCCTCTGCCCAAACCTGTCTGTTGACTGTGTAGAACAACCCCAATATACACCCAGTGTCACATTACCATCACAAACTGAAATCACAAAGATAACACAGGCCACACCCAGCTCAACGTGCCCTTTGGTCAGACAGGTTTTCCTGCAAACACACGGTGTGAGATGGCTTCCTATCAGCAGCGTGCTTGTAGTCGTTACAAATTTGCACAATACATCATATCACCTCATGCTTATCAGGCTTCTTCAAGGGCACTGAACTTTCCCACCACGCTGCCTCCGCTCTGTCCTTCTGTATCCCTCTGGGACTTTGCTGTTGCGTCAAGGCTCTCCTATTCATCCTGTGTACTTCCCACAGTATTACTTTGCCACTTCAGCAGAGCTTGTTGTGGTGACTATGACTAAACTATCCACAATGTGCCTGTTGGGCATAATGAGTGTGTGTATGACAACATCTATCATTTTCTTTGTTGCAAAACTAGTGTGAGGTAATGTGATCTTAAGTTCCTAAATAAAGGCTGTCACCACTTTCATTTGTATTAAAAAAAAAAGGGCTCAAATGTATAAAAACACTGGGATATATTTAATATGTTTAAGGATAATTCCATGTGTCTTATTTTTGTAGTTTCCATCATTCCTATCAGTAGCTAAAAATAACATTTTACTCACAAGGGCTGTCAAAAGAAATCTTTGAACAAAGTTGAACTAGCACATAATTTGTTTGAATGAATTCAAACGCAGCCTACGCATAAAATAAACTGTAGATGTAATGTTGCTCTCTCTATTCGTGGTGTCTCGGATCATCCAAATGACAAGCTAACATTACCCTAAAGTAGGGAGTTGCATTTTACGAAGACAGCAAACTTACTTATTTTTATCCACAGTCTTTCCATCTACTGTGCTGAATCCAAATCGCTTCTCTCTGATGGTTTGTTGTTGTTTTTCTACTTTCTGGTTTTCTCCATTTCGCGTTAGTAAAGACAACAGGGTTGTAATGGGTCAGATGGGGCACAGCCTGCTACACCTAAAGTACACACTGAGAGTTTTAAATGTGAATAGTTCACTGCAGATTGAATCCTTTTTTTTTTTTTTTTAAGTTTAACCAAATGTATTTGGGGACAACATTGACAAATAGGGAAAAAACAAACATTAACACAACAAAAATGACCATTATTGCTTCAAACTGAACATCCAACACGACCAGCTTCTTGGTTCAGCTTTGAGCTAATGTACCTGTCAAAGTTGTGAATATAGAGATCATCTCTGACAGTATCAGTACTCTCACTTTCGATTTTGCATTCAAATATAATCTTACAGATGATCTGGATATGCAAATTTTGACTAGTTTTCAGCCTGTTTGACTGCTAACCGCTTTCCCTGTCAGACTTTGTTGCAGCAATGTCGCCATGTTCCAGACTTGAGCGATTACTGTTGTGAGAGCAGTGTTATCAAAACAGATAGATACCAATGAAAATATGACACAAGTTGCAATAAACTATGATTATTATCCTTTACCGTCTCTTGGCTGCCCTTGAATTCACATACACAGAGTTGTACTTGTGATTGCAGCTCTATTTTCTATTTCAGCTCTTCACATGGAGCTGTTTTCTGACAAGAAAGGGATGTGAGGCATCATGTGCCCAGATGCGTAGACACTGTTGTTAAGGGGACTTTATCACACAAGATAAGGGTGGGGGTGGGGGGTCGGGGGGTGTGGCGGCACTCCTCATCTTCTTCCTTCCCGTCTTTTGCCGCGGCAGGAGGCTGAATGTGACAACTGATGCTCCCCAGCTGCTCAGGAGCCAGGCCCGCAAAACCACAGGCGGATAATGAATGCCACACCATCGTGACAACTTGCACTTTTATGGAAAGGGAAGGAAGGACATCTCTGGCACAGATGCTCGCAGTGTACGATGAAACATCCTCCATAAACCAGAAAATCAAAGAGAGGGCAGTGAAGCATCTGTGGAATCTGTGACAGGAACCTTGGCTAATTTATGGCCACTACCAAAAAAGGCCTGTTTCCAAGTAAATGTTTTCAGGCTTAATTGCGGGAAATCTGCAGAAATATCACTTTCCGAACGTAACCAGAACATTACAGCTGCTTTAATCTATGATCCTCCTCATCTGAATTAGCCACATGTTATCTATGAACATGTTTCCCCCAAAATGAGGTTTTCCAATTAGGTCACTGTTTGCTATTCTTGGTTTCCCTTCCTCTCACAGCCATGTTATTTTGTATTCTATACCTCACAGAAATGACTCTTTATATCCTTCTTGCTTTCAAGGCAAACGTTACTAGAAAAGGAGCCGCTTTGATCTCCTTCCAACAGCAACCCCAAAATATCTTCTAAGTGAAGGAGTAATAAATATGCATGTTCACACACACTTGTATGTATTATTTAACAGGGTTTTATGCAACTGTTTGGCTGAGAGAATTAATATATACAAAGGAGTTGATACAAATCACGTGGGCACTGACAGAAAAGGACAGCAGGAATGTGAAAATGAAAAATGCCCACACTTGAATATAGTATGGCATCCTCTGCACCAGCAAACTGAGCCTGAACGCTGTGTTAACTGCTGTGCCTGGGATGTCAGAGTCCATTTTCTAGCGAGGCAGCTCAAAAATAAACAGGAGCTCCGGCAATAAATAAGCCTACTTTGGGGAAAGGTTTTATTTTGGCTCAGAGGAAGAGGTTACATAACACATAAAATACTCCTCATTCTTTTTGGTTCAACTAGAAAAAGGAAAGAAATATAACCTCTGTTGAATAGAGATGCTGGGGGAAGAAAAAAAAACCTTGCAATGTGTCCAAATATAAATATCCCTCTAACACATATTCACACTTACTGTACATACATATTCATACAATGTATTACAAAGAGCTTCGTGATGTCTCGGGTCCCTCGGCGGTTTGCATGAGGATCAATCAAGGTGTAAGAAGAGAAGAGCTGTACAGAAACTAGTGCTGTAGGAGTTGTTCTGGACGACGCTGTCCTTCTGGGAATTATGAATATATGTGAGACAAGGCAGCTGAATGACATTTAGAAAATTTCATCTGAGTCGCTCACAAAGCTGGAATGACTGCACAGTTCAGTTCGGCATGCTAAACATAACAAGTATGAGTCAGGCGTGAAATGGCCTTTTATGGACAATAAATAAGATGCCATTTATACGTGCAGGTAATGATATGCATACTAATAGTAGCTTATGAATTGGACCACCCACCATCAAATACACCTATCAAACCACTATATGGGTTGTTATTGCTACAGAAAACGTCAGTGTCTGGCTGGGGCTGCACATATATGTAAATATATATATATATATATATATATATATATATATATATGAATACATGTGTATATATATAGGCTACATAGACGGGGGTTTCCACCGGACAGGAAATGATGTCACCACCTCACAATGCATGCATGCTCACGTAAGTGCAACATTACAGAAGCAAAGTTCAGGTCTTTCTGTTCCTGGTTGCCAAAATTGAATCTGTGCTGCAAGCCACTGAAACTACCTTCTGTTTAAAAATGGATGTGAAAACAATTGCATTCATTTACATTTTTTCTGTGGGGATTTTTTTTTTTTTTTCCTCCACTTTCCCCTCTCAGCCCTCTGCTATTTACTTAAGTCGTCTGTCCCTTGACAAGCCCGGCAGATTAAGGGGATATGTTGCCATTTTGTTTTTTTTCTAAATGGATACACATGTGGCACATCTGGGTCCAAGCCTGACTCATTACTCACTTTTTTATGTTCCATTCTCTGCAGCCATGGCAACTGCTGCATGTTTGGCAGAAAGCTTTTGAAGGCAGTGGAAAAAGAGAGAGAGAAAGAGAGAGAGAGAGAGAGAGCGAGAGAGAGAGCCAAGGGAGGGAACATAAAGGGAGAGCGAGAGAGGGAGGGAGAGCGAGCAAGCTCTCAGTAGTTGGCCTACATCCAGTGTAATCATGCCATGGAGCCGAAATGAGGCCTTTGGCAGCACACCAGGTTTCTGAGAACAAAGATGTGAGCTTCTAATGTTGGCGGTGGGGCCTGCTTGGCATCCTTTGCCATTTCCCAGCAGCCCTTGCCTTGGCCGACTGCCAACACCACCACCACCCCCA
>NW_019525023.1:3445513-3467625 GCF_002814215.2 Seriola lalandi dorsalis
GCTGGGACTGCAAAGAGGATCAGAATAAAGAGAGAGACTTGTTTTTCACTCGCCTCTTGCTCTGGCCCAATGACATCACCTCTGCAGCCTCCAGCCCCCAGATTCCAGCCGCCCAGCACATTTTTCCCTTTCGCCGGAGACCCTCCATTTTATTTGAATTCCACCATTTTATACCTACATCAAAGTCGACTCCTTACAATCCCAGTTTGTATGTTTTCATTTGAGCTTTTTGTGCACATGCTGCTCATAATTCCCCCTGCTCTGCACACTCTGCAACCAGAACAGAAAATCAATCCATTCAGAAAATCAATAAATCATATCGAGGCTAACGTTTCATTAAAAAACAGGAAGCAGCTAAAATGACAGATGGAAGCTTTGACATTATCTTTCTGAGCTCCCAAAATTTTATCTGAGCTCTAATCCACACGGTGCAAATCTGTGGCTATAAATAGCACCGTAAACAGGATATATATGGTAGTTGGGGTACAGTGATAATCTCCATGGTTACCTCTCCCTGTTACATATACAGGGACTCTCTAAAGTGTGCACATTAGTCCTTACATTCACTCTCGTCTGCCACTGTGCTCAGCTATTAATCTCAAAAGTAGGTCACTACGGCAGATGCTTAACTTCACTTATACGTCCTCACACTGTCCTGTTATAACCTCCTTTTATGTCCGTGCAACATGTTACAGTCTAGTTCGGTGCTCGCCTCAGCACTTGTTCTAAAGAGGTTATATAACATAAATATTGGTGGGGAGAAAGAGAGAAAAGACTCGGAAAACATCCAGTGATGTGGGCCGCTTAGGCAGAAAACTTCAGAGAGAATTTGTAATGGTTCACTTCCATGAATAAAAGATGGCCAATATAAAATTTAACAGACTCAGAAAGCGATAGAACAAAAATAACGTCATCTCATCAGGCCTGTGAGGCTGTCACTTGCTGGGTATTCCCCTGGCCGTCACCTACCTCTCACTCTTTATTTAGCTATACTGCTCGTCTCAATTAAATACCCTTCCGAAAAAAAAAAGTTCAGAGAGCAGCATTATACAGATACTCCATCTGGTTTAGTGGCTACACTTAAATGAGATGGCCGTCAGCTGGGTCACACTGTGGTGATTTTACTGTATACATGGTTCATATTGCCAATCAGAGCCATCTGTGCATGTCTGGCTTCCTGTCAGACCTTTGTCGCCTCTGTTCACAACAACTCTGCCTTTGCTTTGAAGCCACTGCGGCATTTTCTTTTCTTCCTTTTTTTAATCAATGGATCTTCCTATTATAGAATCAGGTCATTTAGGATTTAATTGAATCTCAGCATGCCTCCGTCTTGCATAATAGTGTGTAGCTATTTGCTTGCACAAACATCAGCTGAGTGGAAACCAAAGGATCAAAGCATTAGGCAACTGTTTCCCACCAATCTTAAGCAAAGAATCTGTTTATTTTGCCCCTCATAACAGTCACTTCCTAACTGTGTCATAAAGCCTAACAGCACTTCCTAGTGTTGTTCGCCCATCAAGGACTGAGACTGAGAGAAAGCAGTGATGGGAAACGGTGTGTTAATACAGTAGTTTACAGTCAGATAAAGACTGAGGGCGTTAAAACCTTGTGACGTCTGTGGATGTTCTACAGGGACTGTTATTGTGTAGTATTGTCAGGTGTTCTCATTCATGTGTTGGTTGCGTTACAACAATAATCATGTAATATCTTATGGCAACTGTACAATAATTATATGTGCTTGGTGGCAACGGGTGAGCAATGTAACTGCTTTACTTTGTTGTTGGAAAGAAGAAAAGCCTCATGCCACAGTGCGTGATCACAGCCGCGGGCAGGGAGCCAAGTGGCCTGATGTCCCCTAGAAGGGTGAGGCGGATGAGGGTACGTGACTAAACATCTTGCTTCCTCTTTCCAACATCACATGGACTTGCACAAACATATCCTGCTTTGTGTCTGCAGGTTTCAGACGCATTGCCTCACCCAAAGCCCGAGGCTGAGCTGCAATGAGTTGGAATGAGACCAGATGAGAGGGAGGAATCTGAACTACTGGGACACTCCTCCAGTTCAAACCTACACTTTTACTTCAGGGGATTTTGGCAGGGTTTTTGCTATACGACCTGTTTTCCATCATGTAAAACACACAACACGAGAGTGCAGTCATTAATCTTACTACACCTCTCAGACTAACACTTCTTATTGTGCTTTCATTTGGAGCTGCTTGATTGTTAACTTACTTTTTTTTTTTTTTTTTATAGTGTGTGAATGGCTGATTCATCCCGGTGTCATTTCAGTTAGTGGGTGACTGACTGTTCAGTGCACTAGAATAAAATGTGGGCAGAGCTATATTCATGCTGTTACCCCGATCCATTCAAGTTTACAACACACTGGCTGGAAATCCCCACCTCATGACAGAGCTTCCTGGTTACAGGCTAATGGAGGCGCCTTTTTTCTTTCCTTTTTATATTAACACTGCAAGGAAAATATTATCTAACCGCTGCTAAAACCCCTGGTCAGTACATGATGACTTCATGCTGGAAAACTGACACACAAAATGAGCAGCAGCGAAAAAATGTGGGCAGTAAAAACCCTCTGTTAATCCTAAAATATTCCCCATAAATAATTTTTACGCCTCTATAACAAAAAAAGATGTTGTCTATTAGTGCTGCACCACATTTTTTTTAAAGATTATATTTCTACAAATTGCCATTGGATTACAGTAGCCTAGTTATTTTTCCTAGTGTCGACCCACCTCATTCATTGCACAGCAGTAGTAGTAGCAGCTCATGGCGTCGAGGCGCTGTGCATTGAGAAAAACAAGCTGCAGCGAGCGTTTTTCAGCCTGAGCCGCTCTGAATTTAGGACAAAGCAGCAGTCAACTGGAGGAGCTGGAGAGTCTCTTTTTATTATTATTCCCCTGGCGGTCTGTTGCCAACCTACAGCCACATTTTTTTCTTAAATAAAAAGCTCTTACTAGTCGCTGGTATCGACGGACCCGGAGTCATATTTTTTGCAGGTTTGATGAGAATAATAATAATAATACTGAGAGCTGTGGGTTATTCCCTTCGGTCGGAGGCGGCGGTGAGGCTGAAGTGGGCGCAGTTTTGGCAGAGGTTCAAGTGATTAAATTAAAATTAAATAAATAAATAAATAAAAAAAAGCCGTGAGTGACAGAGGCTGCAGTAAACTGGGGGGAGAGGACGGCGGAGGAGGAGGAGGGGGGGTGTCTGTCGAAGAAATCAAGTCAATAGAAACTGAAGTGGAAGCAGGCGTTTAGAGCTCCGTGGTGACGTCACTGCTCCACATTGAGCCAGTAGTAGAGAGTCAGTGGAGATAGATAGAGGAGCGCCGTAGTAAAGTACACACTGACATGAACTTCTCCCTCTAAAACTTCAACCGTGTTGCTCTAAAAGTCGGGAGAGGACGAGTTGGTGTGTGTTTTTTTTTTCGACGAACGGAACTTGCTCTTTATTCGCTTTTAAAGGGAGCCCGGAGGAAAAGCAGGAGAAGGAAGACAACATTTTGGGTTTCTTTTCGGGGGGTCGACGACGAGCGCTATGTCGTCCGCGGCGGTCGCTGCTTCTTCCAGGAGGCAGTCGTGTTATTTATGCGACTTGCCCCGCATGCCGTGGGCCATGATCTGGGATTTTACCGAGCCCGTCTGCAGGGGATGTGTCAACTACGAAGGAGCAGACCGCATTGAGTTTGTCATCGAGACGGCCCGGCAGCTCAAGAGGGCTCACGGGTTTCAGGAGGGCAGATCTCCCGGGCCGGGGAAGTCGCAGCTCTCCGGGAAAGAGATCCAGGCGATTAACCACGCTGCGGCGGGAGACCCCGGTTCCCGGCCGCCGCAGCCCCTGGACCGCTACCCGCTCTCCTCCGACCGCCCGCCCAGGCTGGGTCCTGAGTATCAGTCTGGCAGGCAGGCGAACGGCATTCCCGTCCCCAATGGATTTCCTAAGCCTGACGAGCCACCGGAGCTGAACCGGCAGAGCCCCAACCCGCGCAGGAATAGCACGGTGCCCCCGAATCTAGTGCCTTTGGTTAACGGGAACATGCCCCCGGTGCACGCCGTCAACGGTAGACCGGGCCAGATGGGGCTTCCCTCCGCACTGGCGGCAGGTAGTCCCGCCGACCTGGGCAAGAGACCCGCCTCGGTCTCCAGCACCGAGCACGACAGAGAGGTGAAGGAGAAGCACAGACCGGACAGTCTCACGCCGGAGATCTCCGAGAGCCACAAAAACAGGGCAGACCCGGACTGGATGGGCAAGGGCAAAACGGTGAGGGACCTGATGGCTCTGCACACTTTCGACAACAGGTTCAAGAAAGACCATGCGGCCATGCAACAAAGGGTTATGAGCTATGAGGCCAGCGCCACGGCTTCCAAGTCAGGTAAGCATCCAGCAGTGTTTAAATTCAAGGATATATTTTTTTTGCAGTTTTCATTTTTTCCTGTAATCTTTTTTTAACCGAGTCAAGCTCAGGGAGGGGTTAATAATGAACAAAATATAAACGTAGTATCATGTCTGCAACATCTAAGCTGAATAAATTCTTTTTTTTACTTAGTTGTTGTGTTTGTTATTATTGCTTCGTAGCCTGTGGTGCAGCAGGGAGCAGCAAAAATGCATGTCTCCCTTCCAGTGTAATTGTTGATCCTTGTCTGAGCTGTGCAACTCAACTATTTTGTTTAACCCTTTCCCACCTCCAGACAGAGGAAAACACCCCCGCAGCATGAAGAGAAAAGCTTCTCCTGAACCAGAGGGAGAGGGGACAGCTGCCAAGCTCAATGGAGAAGGACAGCAGTGGTTACCAGCACCTACTGATGGACTGAAATTGCCTTCAGTTCCCCCGCCAAGCTTTGCCTCTCCCCCCTCCACTATATCCCCCCACTCCCGCACCACCCCACCTGAGGCAGCCCAGAATGGCCAGTCCCCCATGGCTGCACTCATCATGGCGGCAGACAATGCAGGTGGGAACAGCTCCCCCAAGGACGGCAACCAAGTCCACTCCACCACCCGGAGGAACAGCAGCAGTCCCCTGTCGCCGTCCTCCATGAATCAGAGGAGGCTGGCGCAGAGAGATGCATCTGGTGCAGGTACCCCCCACGTGCCAGGCATGGACCAAGTGCACCCCCAAAGCATTCCGGACTCCTCGGTACCCGGCAGCATACCCCTGTGCTGCACGCTGTGCCACGAGCGTTTGGAGGACACACACTTTGTTCAGTGCCCGTCTGTGCCCTCTCACAAGTTCTGCTTCCCGTGCTCGAGGGAAAGCATAAAGCAGCAAGGTGCCACAGGTGAAGTGTACTGTCCCAGTGGAGAGAAATGTCCCCTGGTTGGCTCGAACGTACCATGGGCTTTCATGCAAGGAGAAATCGCCACCATCCTTGCAGGAGATGTCAAAGTAAAAAAGGAGAGGGACCCTTGATTTTGTTTGAACACTTCTTTGGGGAGGGGAAGCAAAAATATGAGTATAAATATATAAATATCACATACATACCATTCAAACAAACTAACGGACTTGTACATATTGGACCCAAGGGAAGAGTATACTTCGTAAACATGGTTGTATAATTTTTGATTTTTGAATACATTGTGTTTCTATATTTTTGAAGATAAAGGTATGTACTCATTATAATGGACTACGTTCCTCTTTGTTGATGTTTAACAAAACTCTTGATGTACTTCTAGGTCTGGTGGCAGTTCCTGTTTAACGTAGAATGTGACTAATGCTACTCTACGAGCACTTGGCAAAACTGAAATGCTTTTAGCTGTACTTGTATGCACTTGTTTAAAAATTGCCAAATACAATTTCTGATCTTGTATGAACTTATTGTCTGAGCTTGCTTCATTTGAGTGATTAAGTTACACAGGACTGTGGACAGATGATGAGATAGGGCTCTCTGCTCTGATATGCAGGCTTGTTGTGACGGCTCAGGAGACTTGATTTACGCTGCACAACATAAGTAGGCTACTGTTTCAAAGCTGCAGAACGGCAGCTTCTCTGCACACAAGATCTCTCATGATTCGTGGAAAAGCATGGTTGGGGGGGCTGGGGGGGGGGGCACAAACACATTGTTCCCAATTTGCTCCAGTATGTGCATCACTGTAACTGATTGCAGCGGACAGAGAGAGAGGTGCCAAGTCATGTTCAGTCAGCTGGAATCTTGTTGAGTCAGTAATGTGAGAAAGTGCATGATTGTCAACATGATACCATAGTGTAACCATGTTGTGTAACCTCAAATTAGGACTTTTGCTGAAATTAGCCAGTCTGAATAACATGCTCAGTTTTTATACTGGCGCCACATATTTTGTGAACTGTGTTCTGACGTTATAAATGTGTGAAGGTTTTTTTATTTCAGGCAAACCGAAATCATACTTTTGATTCACTAAGCAGTCGATCAAATCACAAATTATGAATAAAGTCGGTGTTACAAACTATCTCTCAGCATGAAGTAGGTACATCAGCACTGCAGCAACACCCCCTAAGCTTTCAGTTTGTGACACTATCGCTGATACGACAACACTCTCCCACATGCTAAGAGCAGGTTTTCTGCCTCAGTATGCAACGTGTGCTCCTGTTGGAGTAAACAATAACACTGTTGCTGCCTTAAATACCAACCTCGGCCCATATCTCTTCAGATGCAAGTTTAATTGTTGCAGATTCATGGCGGCACAGCCATAAAAACAGCAATTCTGTCTCCGTAATGGCTAGCAGGGAGCCAGACTCATCTCTACAAGCGATGAGCGCCTTATGGGGTCGTTAAGTGACAAATTGCAGTTACTGTGTCTGCAAAAGAGAAGCAATCTAAAGACTGTTTTTTTTTTTTGTTGGTTTTTTTTGTTTTTTTTTTGCTTCGGTCAGACAAACAACTCTCACTCCCTTGCAGCAAGTGGAGGATAATATCTAGTAAAGAGGGGGACTCGGTGTAGTAGCCGGTTGCGTAATTATTGGAGGCATAATCTGCTTCCTGCCCATGTTTTATCAGGCTGTCAGTGCATCCCCTAAAATTCAGCAAGAGCTCGCATCCAAAAGCAGAGTAGTCTGTTTTTTTTTTTTTTGGGGTAATGAAAGGCCCACAGTGGCTCTCTTGGTGGCCATGAAATCTGTTCATCAGCTGGGGATTTATTGGCCTCACTGCACTGACAGATGCGTTTTAAATGTATTTTAATAGGCACCTCAAAGTCTTGACAGGGAGTACCCACTCTTTAATAAGCTATGTGGTGTCCTGATTAACTGATTGATTCATAATGTTGAATGGAAACATAACCTTTGCACCCCACTGTTTAGCCAACTGAGAGGGGCACGGATAATTATTGTCTCCTAATTGAGAAGGCTATAAAAGGGAGTCATGGACAAAATGAACTCCTAACAAAACATTCAGAGCGAATAACAGCTTCTCCTATGTGGTTTGAAAGCTGATAGCCTTTGACTGACACAAACCTGTTTTTCATGAGTGCACATTTTGAAGACAGCTGTTTGTTTGTAATGCTTTTCCGTTCTCTGGAAAGTTATCTTATCAGTTGGACTTTAAAACGAGAAACGCAGCCCAGTTTGATCAAGGGTAACACTTTGCTGTGCTCGTTTACAACACACCCACTCCATATTCCATCTTACATACTGTTCTGAGATTTTTTTTTTATTATTAGTCGGCTCTTTGACCTACTTGTTCCTTATGACAGTGTCCTGGGAGCCAAATTGAGATTGCTTCATCTGAGGATGTCAGAGACCAGAGCCAGAGTTTTCGTAACCTGGCATAAAGTTATGATGCACTCAGGCACAAAAGGACATTTCTCTCTCTCCTCATAAAGATTCATCACAGCACTGCCAATACCTGTTTGTTCAGTGCTGACTAAAATAGCCTGCGTCCGTATCTAATACAGCGATAATGTGTCCCTGGAAGTGGCTCTGTCATAACACAACGCTCTGGTGTTGCATAGTTACCGGGGAAATCGGTGCACAGCAGATGCTCCGGTGCAGCAAGTCGATTCATATGCAGGAGATAACATTATGGAGAGATCTCGGTAAACAACCAGCTTGCGAAGACAAGGTCACACAGAGTTGATGGCACAAAGTTCAGCTTTAATTTTTCGGATTATATATTTTTTTGTTTATATTGCTACTTGAGTGAAACGTCTCCTCTGTTTCCAGTATAATCATGCAAGAGCCATTTGTGGTTAATGACTCACAGGCTTTCATTTTGTTTACTTATAAGAACCTTCAGGGACTTTTAATGGTTAAGCTTCTTCTTATGGGACAAACATTGTTTGACTTTGATGTGCTCTTACCCTGGAACTATTTTATAGAAAACCTCGTAAGACATGTCATCTGAGGCTGAGCCAGGTGAAGTCCAGGTGAAACTGATATCACCTCAGGCAAAGATTCATTTTGATCTCTCCACCTTCCGCTTTTTGATTAGAGTAGTTTTTATTTCTAAAGCTACAGTACAGTCTAGTTTACAGTCACATGTAGTCTGCAGGATTAAATCCAAGTATTTGATGTTCCAGTTGTGAAATATCTCTCCACCCCAGACTTTGCTTATCAGACTGCTGCTGCAACACACTGACTAATCAATGGTCATAATGAAAATCCCTCATTGACTGACTGATTTACTTGACATAGTGCTGTTAATCAAGCTAAGTGAAAGGTAATAACAGATAGGTGAAGATGGAAGTTTAATGGTTAACTCAACTGACGGCTGGTATGCGGCGTTACACAAAGATGTGATAGTAAAGCCATAATTGGGTTGGTCAGAGTTCATATTTGTTGTCTTTGGAGCATGAAGCTAGTTTTCTCTAGGACCCGCCTGCTCAGTAAGCATGTGTTTGATGTTTCTGGTTCAGTTACGCTGCCTCAGTATTGATAATATTAAGAAATACTGTCTATAAACGATAACTGCATTTACAGACAGTAATTTCTCCAGCAAACCGTGACACTTATGCTGACAGCATCTACACTGAGGAGCGCTCGAAAATTCTAATCCTTAGGCATTTATTTTACATTAACATGTTGAATACGGTCCAGTGGGTGGGTGGAGGGAAGGCCTGTGTGGGAGACAGAGAAGCACTCAGTGTAGCCAGCTGTTTCACTAATGAATCTATGTTTAGCACAATAAATCAAAAGGCATACTCGTGCTGCTGTAATCCCCCTGAAAGCAAGCGGAGACAGGGACGCGCCAAAAGGAGAATCTGGTCCACATTTCTCCGCTCCCCAGTATAACTGATCCGCTTGGTTAATTTTAGACCTGTCAGGGAAAACAAGGTCACAGCAAATGTTGTATCGAGGACACGCTCGGATCTGCCTCTTTTTCTTTTCATCAATCAAAGTTTCCCTTTGGAGTTGGGCTCGGGCTCCTGTGAGACTAGTAATGACGGTTTCTCTTCTCAGCGCTGGGGGAGAAGCTGGAGCTCCAACCAGCAATTAGGAGGAGCACAGCTGAATCCGCAGGATGTGTAAAATTTCCCTTCTGATTCTTGGCTTGGTCCAGAGAGGGGGGTTTACATCTGACTGGCCTGGCCTGTTTACCATGAAGGCCTGCAAAGTTAAGATGATTACAATGCTGAGTGCCAGATTTGCCTTCTCTCAGACTGGTATGAGACCCAATTACTGCAGAAGGCCTATGAAGTGTTTTGTGCTTTCTCTGCTGGAGTTCAGCGAGTTTGGATCTTTTTTATATTGCAGTTTAGTAGTTTTCTGTGTAGAGCATTGAACAGACACAAAAACAGTGTGTTTAAGAGGTTGCACAAACACAATGAATATTTTCACTGTGTTTTTAACATATTTTAGAGACATTTCTTTTCTTTTTTTTCCCCCTTTTTTCCCCCCTTTCCATCACCTTGTCCTTAATGTTTGCCTCTGCATGTCTTTTAATGTACCGCCATCATACTTAGCGAACCTGATTTTCCATTTTCTCTTGCGATCGAAGATCTGGGTCTGCCTTATCTTTCCATCCTTCCCTTTTTCTCTCTGACTGGCGGTTACGCTCACCCTCTCAATATTCCTGTATTCCTCCTCTCTGCTGTGGTGTTGCTGTGAATCAAGTCTGTGAAATGGAAATGAGGACTCTCTCGCTCTCTCACTCTCAGCCTCCCTCTCTTTCCAGACATCAAAACGAGGCTATGCCTCCAATGTTTTTCTCAGATCTTGGAGTGCTGCCAAATCTTATAAGTGGAGCAGAGAGAGAGAGAGAGAGAGAGAGAGGTGGAGGAAGAGAGTGAGCAGAATGCAGAGGAAGGAGAGGGGGCGCAGGACAAAAAGATGAAAGGAGAGGGGATGAAAAATGAACGAGGGAAAGAGGCAATGTGAGAGATGAGGACAAAGCATGGGACTGATCCAAGAGCATTTGGGCTTTTTTTCATATTATAGCCGAGCCCAGCACAATCCCTCTTTTTTCTGCTGAGCAACTACTCCTAGCTTCTGGCTCAGGATCAGCTGATAAGATGGCGTGCTGCTAGTGGGCTAAATGAAAAATAGGAGGTGAGAGAGGGGAGTGTTGTCTCCTGCAATCGAGGATATTCGCATTCGGTAGATAACAATGTGGATGTAGAATACGGCCCATGAGGGGCTCTACATTTGTGAAATTTGTCATCTAAAAATATAGAGAGATTGAATTGTGTTAAATAATAGTCATGACTTCCCTTTTTCTCTGGCTGAACTCCCTCCAGACGTATATTTTGGGCCTCTGGGAGGGGCATGCCAGTCACAGTAGTAAGAAGCTTGTTGCCACCTCTGACATGCCGAGCTAAAGTTAGATTTAGCTGTCAATATGAGCCGTGCTAAAAGTAAACATGCGAGCAGCGAGCACAGCTTTGCTCTGGAAGGATCCTCAGCCAGCTGCTCTGCTGTAGACCGGCAAATCACAAATGAAATACAGCTCATCAACATGCAGTGTGTACTCAGAAAGACAGTCAGACAGACCTTTTCAAAAACACTGATGCAATCATTGTGATTGACTGTCTGCTGGTGTGCTGCTCAGAAATGCTATCTTCCTCTGTACGGTCGGTGAAAGGGCCTTTGGCTGAGCTGTCAGCTTCGTGGTGGTTGTGGTGTGTGTAGCGTATGTGTGTAATGTCATGGGGTGGGGGGTGGGGGGGTAGCAGGTGACTGTCTGTCCCTCTGCACCCCCGAGGTGCTTGTTTAGTCAGCTGAGAGCCTGGATTCAAATGGATGTGATGGCTCGTGAGGGCCATCTGTGCACAACCCTTTTAAGCTGAATAACAACACAAAGCCCATGTAGGGAAAATGCAGAATGTGCCTGAAGTCACGATACGGGGGTTAAGCAGATCATTTAAAATAATGGGCTGGTACAGAGATTCATGTTAGGATAAAAAAGGAAACAAAACAGCCACAGTGAAACGATGCAGTAAAAATGTTTTAGCTGACCATCTGAATGCGGAAACTATCTTTGCTTTGCTGGTGTGTGTCTGTGAAGGGCCGGACGAGGGGACGGGCTGGTGGGCTGATGAATGGCTCGGTTTCTGGGGTGTGTCAGCAAATCTGCGGTGATGTATTATGGGATGCTCATTTCCTCCTGTCCCTGTCTGTTCTTCACTCGCTCCTCCGTAGGGCCTCAGTCACGGACAATTATCATCAGTTCAAGCTGGGACACAGCGCTCAGTGTCTGCATGCAAAGAAATCAGCTGCCTCCACACCACAACCGCACAATTAAACTTTCACCATCACGTTGCCAAACAACAGAGCACCACAAAAAAAATAAAGAAATAAAGAAATGTCTGAGACAACTTTTATGTGCCGCATGGATCCAGGATTCCACAGAGATCCTCATTGTGTTTTACATCACCTTTCATCTCCTTGAAGGCATACAGTTGTCAGAAGATAAGAACAACACTTAGATATTCTGTCACTTTTGTTTTTATCTGGGAATACGTTGTGTGTGCATCCCCCCCCCCACACACACACACACACACACACACACACATAAGCACATGCACACTAATACTCATCCACAAACCCTGCTGTAGTTTCTTTGTATGTTACATAACTGTGAGTGGGAGCTATTTCTCCTCTGAGTGCTAATGTTGTTGTCAATCAAGGCTTTATAGTGGCAGCCACTGCACAATCTCTACAGAGGCAGAATAAAGCTTTTATCGCCTTTGTTCACTCTCCCTTGCCAGTCAAAGTCTTCCATTCTCCAGTTTCTACCTCCACCACCTTGTTCCTCCCTCTCTTTGTGTCTGCGTTTTTTTTTCTTTCTTTCTTTCTTTCTTTTTTTTTGGGAAATAATTTTCTTGAGAAGTGTTTACGTTGTCCTCCAGCCATGGAACATTTGAGTTGGAGTTATGGAGCGAGAGGAGGTCAGGTCAGCAGAGAGAACAAGCAGGGACTGTGTTTGACAGGTGTGTGCTATTATTGGAGCCGGTGACTTTGAGTGTATTACACAACCGTGTTGCTCGGACAGGTTTATTTAGACCATTAGCAGAGCTTTCGGAGTATCTGATAACTCAGGCAGAGCATGTCACAACAGGTGTCAGGGGGATAATGGTACAGTAAATAAGAGAAGGGGTTTTTTTATAGCTCAAGGTTGATCGCAAATTTGGAGCGCTCGGAGAAAGCAATTTAATTCTGCGGTACTGGCACAAAGCAGTCCAGTTGGTTGGATCCAACAAAAGCACGCTTGTATTTAGCCATCATCAAATAAAGTATGCTAATGACAGGTTGTGCTTGATATACTGTATACATGTCTGCTGCTCTGTAATGATATAATCACAGAGCAGAGGCAGCAGCCGCTCCCCTCCCTTGTCCTCCTCTTTGGCTGGAATGTGCAGGGGTAGAAAAATGATCCAGTGTCATCCGGAGTGATGGAAGCTTCTCTGTTGAGCCAGAGGGATATGTTCAGAGGAGGGAAGGGAGGAGGGGGGTGGTGGGGGGGGGAGCGGATATTTCTGGTTGAGTGTGAGTTTGAGTAAGTCCGGGCACCAAGCCAAGCATGCCGATGGAGGGGAAGGGAGGGGCGGGAGGGGTTCGGAGAGAGAAAGGAGAGAGATAGAAACCCTTTTGGGCTGGCACACTGTCAGCCTCACTAGCACACAGCTGCTTCTGGAAAATTCTGCACCCTGCCCTACTAAACCACCAGGCATGACATGAATAACAAGAATGGCCTAGCCGTCAACAGCGGATACTTTTTCTTTTGACGTGGGCCCAACAGACTGGTACAAATGCCCTGGTCTTGCACATAGTGGAAAAGTCAACAATGAAGGGGACACCGGGGCACAATGTGGAAATGAAATCCCGGGTTTAGAAGGCTTTGTCTGGACAAGGACGCGGTTGACACAGACCCTGAGGGCTTTGGAAAAGGCTGTGTAACAAAATGCCAACTGATGTGTTTTGATGGGGTTACTTGCTCACCAGCCAGTCACTAATTGGAGAGTAAGAACCCACTAAATTTCTTTCAGTCAGCATGGTGCTTTTGCAAATTTCCTTTCCGAGCAGCATGTGTCATTTATGTCCTTGTGCGAAGACAGCACTTGAGAAGGCACATACTAGCTGGTATGAGTTGCCATGTTTCTAACATGGTCAGTCAACACCTGCCCCAGGTCTAAGTACAGCCTTACCGGCAGTGTGTGAGTGTTGCTCTGCAGATGAGATAATGCTAGCCCTTATCCGTCCATGAGGTTGTTAGCCATGCACAGCCCTCCCTGGTGTTGACATTTCCCTGCCCAACCTGTCTGAACACATAGGGCCATTGAAGCTCCTCTCAGGCTGTCTGTATCCATGGCTGATAAAGAGGTGAGTCACCCGCTCATCTATCCCGCTCTCCTCCTCCTCTGCCTGGCAATACTCTTAGTCTTAACCCCCATCATCCTCGTTCACAAGGCCTTATGTGTACATCCAGCACATGGTGGATTGTATAAATAGCAGCGACCGCATGGCTCGCCGCTGACACCTGACATTTTCATGCCCCAGCAAGCCGCTGATACATTTGGCGCTTGGCACGCATTCTTCTCCCGGGTTTATCCATCTGTTGATGTAGAGCCCAACCCCCCAGCCACTACTATGTTCTCGTAACATAACACGAGGCTCGCCTTTCCCTCTATTCATCTTAACATGCGAGCATTGCATGGCACAGACTTCGCCCCTCCCTCCTCCATGTTTTTCTCTGCCTCTTACTCGCTCTCCTTCCCCGTCGTGCTGTCTTTCTTTCCCTCTCTCTGCCTAACACCCCCCCCGACAAACACACACACACACACACACACACACACACACACACACACACCACACAATCCACCCAAGTCATTAGTCTTCAGATTGGCGTTCAGCTGGTCTCAGAAACCCACCAAGATGGAGAACAAGAAAATGAAATGGGAATTGCGTGAAGCTGGAGTGATAGTGCTGGCAAAAGACAGAATGTGAGATTGTGTGCAGGCAGGGTGCTTCCTGGCTGCCTGCCAACTTCCAGCAGCAGCACTGCAGCATGTCAATATGCCCGTTGCCAGGGAAACAGGGAGAGCACACACAGTAACAGCCCATAGAAAACCTTATCGTTACACTTTGTTCCCTTTTCTTTTGCATCTAAAATGCTCAATAAAATTGTATTCCTCTCCTGTCCAGCGGACAGTGTCATCAGGAGGGCATGATTCAGATGGAGTTCATGTTAAACCCCCCGTCCCCCTGTACAGAGACCTGAGCCAACCAGTAGGAGTCGCTAGTAGTACAACGACATAGAAATGATCCCTCACCGGGTTCCCACCATCACAGCCACTTGTGTTCACAGAACACAAAATCAAACCCTAAGTGTTGTTACGGACAAATTGATTTTTGGTCTTTACAGTAACAGCCTGAAAGGTTCCACAGTCACAGGTTCTGTATTTTCAGCCATGTAGGAGTTAGTTCCGGGGGAAAAAGGAGCCTCCAAAAGCAAATGTTATTCTTAGAGGTCATGCACACCATTACCATACATACATTGTTTAAAAAAGAAAATTCATTAATGTCTTTGACAGAATAAATACACGTAATTTCCTTATTTAAACACAAGTCTCTTCATAATAAAAACATGTCCTTCATAGGCTTTGCAGGGTGTGAATATCTGTGTCCTCACTGCACATGTTATCAGGTTGGTGACTGTACCCTGCAGCAAACATCCTGGCTGTGAGTTATTACTGGCAGGTCTATACTCCTCCATCAGGCATTGTGAAAGAATGACCTCAGATACATCAGGCAGCGCAGTGGCACTGTTGCAAAGTCACTACTTGCAACATAAGTCATGTGTTTTAGTCTGTTGAGCCACAGAGCAACACAGCAACCTAATAAGTCTGTCTGAAGCTATGACCTTGATCAAAGATGCCTGCACTATGTCTTTGCAGATACAATCATTATTTGTATTTTTCATTTAATAAATAGAAAGTTAAAAAATATACAGTATATGTCACTGTTTCATTTGTGCTGTGATATAATCATTCCTTAAACGCCTATATTGGACTCCATTGAAAGCAAATACTTTGAAACACAAGGTGTCCAAAGTGACACGAGCAAGAAATTGCAAGCCTTTTATCTCTCTACATGCTCTCAGCTCTATGTGTATTGTGGCTCTTTACCGATAGGCCATGATTTTCAAATAAATGAATGAATACAAAATGAATGTTATGTGTCTCATGGGTATACATTGTAAAAATGTAAATATGTTTGAACATAGCATTTCACAATTTAATAACCCGATAGTAACCTAATACACACATATTACAGTGTCTTTTTTCGTTCGGGTGAGTATTTCTGTGTAGCAGAAGGACAGCTAAAGGACAACTGTCAGCCACACCTAGCCTGGCACTCTTATCCAAGTCTGGCTCCGTCTGTGTTCGTATCACTGGAGGGGAAAGGGGGTGTGCCAACTATAGCACCTTAGTACTTTTCAGAACTCTATCTGTGCCTGTGAGTGGCCTAACAGCTGCTGCTGCAGTGTCTGAGCTTGCTCGGGATGCAGATGAAAGTGCTGATGTGTCCTGTTATTTTGGGTTGTGTGGTGCCCTGGGGGCCAAGGAATTTTTGGAGGAGACTGGGCAAGATTGTTGGGGGGGGTGGGGCCGTGCCCAGAGGGGATCTTAACCGAGAGTTTCTCCCAGAATGCAATGTGACCCTCATTGCCACATGGCACTGTGGGAATCCTGAGGGGGTGTGGAATTGCTGACAGTACCAAGCTGAGCGATGGGCACAGACATGAGCACAAAGATTGGACGTGCTCTCTGTGATGATTGGCGGTATTTCTGGCTGTCTTTTGTACTTGATGGGAAGGGCTGCTGATGGCCTGTCATACTTGGAGGATAAGTTTTACCCATTATTTGATCCTAGCTACACTTTATCTTGAGTTTCAAAACTCATTCTTGACACTGAAGACAAAAGTAATTCACCTCAAAGTGAATTTAGTAATCCATTACCACATAATCTTCATCAGCAGATGGAGTTTGAACACTGAATACGAACATGGAGGAGCAATAGAATCTTGTATAACAAGGCTATCAATATCACTGCAATTTTATACTAGCCCTGCAATTGAATTAGCGTGATTGTTATTGTGATTACCATATTCAAGATTCAGAGATATGAAAATAGCAATATATAAGTACCAGAATATGCAAAACAACAACATAAAATATACTGTATGCACAACCTACATACTGGTAACAATAATAGATAATATGAAACTCAATTAGAAGTAAAACTTAATGGGCCAACAGGCTGGGGCTAGCTGTTTAGCAAGCTATCTTCAGTAGAAGTAATGAAGTGATAGGAATAGGAACAAAAGAGGATGGTTGCTTTCCACAACTGGAGACAGCTCTAGGTGAGTAAAGGAATGAAGTTTGATGAAGCTGACATCATAGGCTGTGTAGCAATAGCAAAACTTACAAATAGCTACTTTAAAGTTAAAGCATTGTTTACAAAATGATTCACTGAACTATACAGTGTATTTCCTCAGGCAAGTTACAGTGGGCGGTCTGTAATTGTGCCACTTTTATATCATTAGTTGGTTCCTCAACTTGCTCCCTTAAATAAAAAGAGAAATTTAAGAAATTCCTCATCTTATGTGACATTTCTCAGTGACTGATGATATACAAATATCTGAGGAACAAAGAAATGCTTTTCACAGGCTATTGTGGCGGCAGTACTGTTACTGTGACAGTCTGTCTTATTGACTTGTAATGCTGGTATTACAGGAATTTTAACTCATTCTGCTCGATCTAACTTACTCTACATCTGTTAGAAGCAGCTGCTACATGCCTGAAATGTTAATGTCAAATATCATACCACCATTAACACTCTCTGCTGGCTGCAAATGTTATCATAGATCTTTGCACAGACATTACGCTCCCCACTTCCATTCACCTCACACGTGGGAGTAATCTTGCAACCCGTTTGGCTTGGCATATGAGAGAAAGATGCCATGTCATTTACTTAATTACACATCCCCCGTGGCTCACACCTTGAAAACTACTTGATTTATTTGGTTGCCACTTACTGGAAATTGTCCAGGATTCCCAGTGTCTTCTCGTTCTGTACTTCATCAGGAAAGCCTCATCCATGTACAATATGACACTATATTAATTAAGAGGGATACTCACAGATTGCTCCATAAATCATTTTCCCCACACATTTTCATGCTTGGTCTAACTTGGCAATTTGCATCTTGTTCCCCTCATAACAGTGAAAAGGCAGTAGACGTGTGAAGGCAACAGCTTCATTGTCATGTTATCCTCAAAGGAGTTTGACCATAACCTTCGAAGGATGGATAACTGTGCTGACTCACTGATGTTGTTTTCCCCGACATCTGGGATATTAAAGAGGCAGTTATTGAAAATGAAAGTCATGATGCAAATTTCTACCTCTAACTAAATCCCAAAGAGTCACTTTAAGTTCTTTCCACAGCAGACCTGTATAGGACATATTGATCAGTTTATTTATTTGATTTGTGCACGAATAAAATACATTAATTAATCTTGTGAATAGAGACGCCTTTACCCATATAGTCTGTGTTTGTGTGTGTGTGTGTGTGTGTGTGAGTGTGTGTGTGTCTGTGTGTTTGTGTGTTTGTGCTTGTGTGTGTGCGTGTGCATTAAGCGCATTAAGCGCATTAAGCATTGTGATTTCAGCACTGGGACATAAAGCCTAATTTTCTCCTTCAATCAGATGACAAAGCTTTGGTTACAATATTGCTTATTATATTGTGTCAATGTCGGTTCAGTTCAGTGGAGATCTGAATCACGTGACTGTATGTAGACAAAGGCCCGAATCAGACCACTTTGTTATTTTAGCCGTTCATGTGATCAGCACTCCAACACCAAAGAGCCACTCTCGGTCTCACCCCCCACCTCCAGTCCTCTGCAGACCGGCACAGAGAGAGTCTGTTACCAGAGAAACAAAGGTCAGTGTACTGTGTCGTCACATTTTCAACTCACAGGACGAGTCTTGAAAGAGAAAAAAAAGGCTGCAAACAAACATCCTTTGTCTTTGGCAAAATAAGACAGCGTTTGTTGTTGCGCTCCAGGCTGTGATGTCATTGTCATGGTTCATCCTCTCTGTGACCTCTGGGCCGATGATTCTCAAATAGCTTTATCACAACCCACAAATGCAAACATGCATGCATTCATCTAATATCACAAAAATAGATCAGTGAGTTCACTGTTCTCTGAATCTGGTCTTTTTTCCCCAGTGGGAAGCTGTGCTACATAGACTCTCTGCTTGCTGGAGCTGCACAAAACTCTATGATCTGTGCGGTATTGTCTGGAGTACCCTCATTATCTGAGGCAGAGGAGAAGCCGAGAGACATAAAACTGATTATATTGCAAGAAAGTACTTTGACATTTTACAGTTAACTCTTTAAATCACAGTGTGCCTGTAGACTGCAACAGCTCTTTCACACAGGAAACTGTGAACTCCTAATGCAGCCGACCTTTTATGATGTAAGAGATGTAATCCTCATGATAGATGCATCAGGCTTTGGCCTTGGGCTGCTCTGAATGTTCTACTCCCTTAAGGCCTAGCAGGCTAAACGGGCCAAAGCAGGCCCCATCAATACACAACCCAGCAACACTCTGGATCACCCCGACCGCTGCAATTAATCTTGGCCTTGTAATAAGTTGACAGGCCTTTATCTGAACGACAAACAAAACAGGCACTTTACCGCCTGACGACGATGGTGGGGGCCAGATGTTAATTTGGCTGTAGTTCTGCAGTTATTATCCTAATAAGTGAGGTTGCACATTGCCTTTACCTGAGATTAAAAATTCAAATGCAGTGTGATCAAAGTGGGATTACTCTGCTAAACTTGGTGCAACAAGAGAAGGGGTGGAATGAATGTTGGAAAAAATATGTATATTCACCTTCTTCTTTAAGGCTTGTTAATGTAATTCATTCAGGAAAGGATGTTTTTTGTTGACCTTATTATCATGCTAGTCAGTTTTAATTTACAGCAAACACTTAGGGTGAAAACGACCTGAAAGAGGTTTGTAACATCACAATCACAGAATAAAACTGACTTCCTTTTTCTGAAAGGCATAATCACACATTTTGGAAAATATGCTTATTTGCTTTCTTGCCCAGTGTTAGATGAAAAGATTGTTACACGTCTGACGTCTGTATGTTAAATATGAATACAGTCAGAAGACAGTTAGCTTAATTTAGCACAATGACTAAAAGCAAAGGAAAACAGCTAGCCTGGCTCTGTCTAAAGCTAGAAAAAGCCTATCAGCACCACTAAAGTTCACATATTAACTCACTAATTTACTTGTTTGTTTAATCTTTACAAAAAACAAAGTATAAAATAACAACTTGCAGTTTCACTGTGGGTTGTATGTATTTCTTGGGTGGGAGCAGTGACTTTCTGGACAGAGCCATGCTAGCTGTTTCTCCCTGCTTTCATTCTTTATGCTAAACTAAGCTAACCGTCTGATATAGGTTACAGTAAGAGCAGCATCAATCTCTTCATCTAACTCGTGGCAAGAAAGCGACAAAAGTGTATTTTCGAAAATGTCAAACTATTCTTTTAAGTCTTTGAATTTGAATACTTGATAACTCAGTGGCTAGTTAGCTAGCAAGCTTAGCTCCCTGAACAAGTTTTAAGGAAACAAGTGGAAATACTGTGGTTTTGTAAAAATGTCTACCTGACACAGTCAAATGCTGCTGACCAGCAGCGGTGGCCAAGGAGCTAGACTTTTATGGATGACAGAGGCAGCTGTATCTGACACATCCTAAACTATATCTTCACTACCTTTATCATATCTGGCAAAGTCGAGTCACGTCAGCTGAAGGATTGCATGACTTTGAAAAGTCACATTTATTGAAGTAGGCTGTGCCATTTAAAGTAACCCTTCCAGTTTTATGTAAATCAGATTTTTAAATTAGCTCCCACAATGAGCTGCCATCAGACTGGAGAACAGCCCATGACCTGCTTTGAATACAGTACAATTCAATGCAATGGGGCTTAATTGTGCATTGTTTCCTGGATTCATACTATGCTTTGAACTCATTAAAATGTGATTCGCTGTAATGGGTGCCACGTCTAGCGCATAATCAGCTGAGTACACTATGATTCAAGAGATTGCATAACCTCTGTATTTCATGAGACGTCTTAGGTATTGCCTCATTCTTGTGTGTTTACAGAGGGAGTGTATGAGGAATGCAGCCGTGAGTCAGCACAGAGGAATGGCAGTGAAAGTCAGGATGAGACAGAGGTTGAATTATACAAGAGGATGTTTGAAAGAAAGAGTTAACGTCATAGGTCCAGTATGTTCTAATAAATTCCCAATGGATGCCTTAGGGCTGTTATGTAGCTTTGCTCTCTGTCATGAAGAAAGCTGTGTTGATTTGCTAAAATTGACCATGTGTGCAGTTCATAAATTGTGTGCAGGTAAGAAATAATAGCTCTCATATTAACAGGCATTGAGAGAGATTGATAAAATCCCCGCAAGCAGTCGGATGGCCTTTATTATGTACCCATAAATGGGTTGGCCCCTTGTAATGCTAATCTTGAGCTATGCAGCATTAATTTGATCTGTCTTGAATGAGGCAGATCAAAATCAAAACTGGAGAACAAAAAAGAGCAGCAGTGGTCATCAGGATAAAGTCCAGTTGTGTTATTACTGAGGGGCTGAAACCATGAGCGACACATTTAGCTGACATGGACATCTTATTTTCTGCATTATTATTTCCTTCAAACGCAATGTACTGTTGGATCTCTCCAACTGGGGATTGAGAATTATGTAATCCTGTCATATTACTGCAAGCCAGATCTATTTTTGACAAAACAATCCAAACTCACGGTTCACTAATCTGCGCTGGAGCTTTCTACTGTATCACATGGACTTCATCAGTTTGCTCAGTTGTCATGGAGATGGACCAGCTCAGTAGCTTCTAATAATGATGTCAAGTAAAGATCAGACTACAGTCAATAACAGTTACTGAGCTCGCATGCCAAAACATCTATCTTCAACAATTGAATGAAAACTATTTCATATGGTTGAAAGCTATGGACTAAGCTGGTAAGTAGACCTTTAGTTGTTATTGTTTTCTCAAATTTGCACGGTCAAGAAGCGTGGAGGTTTAGCCTGCTAATTATGAGTAAATGTAATTAATTATGACCGCTTTCTATTCACATTTCAAGTATTTTGTACATGTATCTTTGTTTTCTTTTTGATATTATGTAAGATATATTTATTGCTTTTTCTTTATTTTTGACTATTTTGCAGTATACTCCTACACTTATGAATCTGTGGCACTTGTGGGGCTAATGCAACATTATGGGTTTGCTCTCTTATTAAAATGCATGATCATGTTCACTTGAAACAAGGGGATTCAGCAGCTGTATAATCATAACACACTATATATGCATAAATATTTGTTTTTGAATCTTTAATCGATTTTGTGTGTACTGGTAATACTGTTTTGTTGAAATTGTTGTTATGGTGTTTAAATGTCAGTAAAAGTGACTACAGCACAGTACAAATTGGACAAAATGAAAAGAACTTGTCCTTATGAGACTGAAAAGGCTAGTGCAGCCACATCAAGTACAAAGACAGAAAACTTACCTTCATCTTGCTGCCCTCAACACGACAAAATAGTGTTATGTCAGCGCTCAGAGAAATAGCAGTAAATTGGGAAGCAGAGAGGTACAAAGG
>NW_019525023.1:3467645-3489967 GCF_002814215.2 Seriola lalandi dorsalis
GGGGGGGGGCTCTGAGATTCAGGCTGTACCTGAGGCATGGAGGGGTACATCATTATTCAGAGCAGCGCTTTGATGTTGAGGCTGGGTGGATCTCAGGGAGCAGGCAAGAAGCAGTTCTAATTAAAACAGTAACAATGCAGCCCGAGTCGCCCTGCAGAAACGGGGTCTTTGAAGAGTCACTGAATGCCCCATTTAGTGCCGGCTGCCCATAGATAACAGCAGATATTACACTGACGGACTCTTAGGCCTCTGTCGCAAAATGTGTATTTTTTGCCACATTTTATAAGGAATTTTCCTCTGCGTGTGTGTGTGTGCGCGTGCCCGGTGAGTTCTCGGTGTCCTACTTTCTGGTTTCTTTGGTGGCGTTGTGGGCCTGACAGGAGTGACAGATTGAGATGGGCTGCTGGTACTCAGAGGCCAGGCGAAGACAGGAAAGCCTGGGGGATCTTGGTATGACAGGTAGACAGAGGAGAGACAGAACTTCATTATAACTGTAGCAGAGGGGAGAGGTTGAATATCAAATTAGTGTCCCCAATCAACACTAGAAAGATGTTTCTGCTTTCATATTTTTTATTCTAATACATTCTACTCATAAAAACCCAAAATTCAGATTCAACAAAGCCCAATATAATCCAAAATTTCCCTCATCTCATCATGTTGATAGTGCTGTTTCCCGGCTTGTATAACTCAGATTTTCCCCTTGTCCGCCAAGCATGTTTACGTCTCTCCTCATATCTACAGAGGCATATTGCAGCGAAAGGCACAAGTGGGCTGTAGAGAGAGCTGAGTGATGCTCTGAGACAGCAGCAGTTCAAAGAGACTGTCTGCATAGAGAGAAGGGTCTAATTTTAACTTGGAGACAGAGGGGCTCATGAAACAGCTCTTCGTCTGACTACAGCTCAATTATTCATCAACACAAGAAGTCTCTCAACTAAAAAGCCTGACACGTTATTCATTCCCCCTCTTCTCCCATGCTGTTTCATTCAGACACAATACCAGCCACCCACACACAGACAAAAGCTACCCACCCTACCCTCATCTTGAACCATACAGTGCCCTCCAGAAATGCAGGCATGCTTTGCTGAAGATGAGTCAAAAACACACATAATGAGGTGTGTGCTGCGCTGAGGAATTTTACAAATTCATGTTTTCAAAATGCAAAGGCAGTACTTCATAAAAGTGAACTTGTATTTTGAAAGTCAAAATAAAATAATGTCATAAGCCTCAACTGCAACCACATTTATTCCCACAAATTTCAACAGATTTTTTTTTATTTGTTTCCAAATCAGTTTGGTTTATTCTTTACTCTGGTTCATTGTGAATTATTCTGTTGACTAAATAATGTCAAGCTGTTGATGGTGGCTGTAACCTTGAAAGCATAAACACAAGCCTACCCCTCTCTATTTTTGTAACTCTAAACAAAGATCTATCATTTTCACAAGTGATCAGGATATGTAACCAAAGTCAGAGTTAAGGAAGTGCTTTAGGTGTGGGTGCTTTGCCTGATGACTCATTTTCTGTTTTGAACAAGTAGCAGCAGGCATCATCTCTGACAGATGACCAGTAATGTGACTCCAAGCTGACTCCACCATAACTTGTCATGTAATAGGAGAAATTACATAACGAAGCAAAGTTTCCAATCACTCAGTTGTCTTTTTCCAGAGTCCTGAGTATTAAAGCTTGGGCTGTCATAAATTGTCTGTTGCTACTGGAGTAGTGACACTCTGGAGGATACAGCTGAGCAGTATTTTCTTATCTCCGTAACGGCAAATCAGAGAGGCCATAAATCATTTCACTAATATAAATTTGGTCTTCTGTGCTAAGTTGCAGCTTTTAAAATCCCACCAGGCTTCAAACCAGATTCCCTCCAGTTATACTTGTTGAGTTCTCTAAAGTTACAGAAAACACTCCAGACCTATTTCTGATTATTCAACATGGAGGTTAAAAGCATCAACTATGCCAGGTCCTATGACTGCAGCTGCACATAAATAAGTGCTGTGTGACAGGGCTGTGACCGATTTGGAAATAACTTGTTGACCTTCACCCAAACAGCTAAAGATTCCTGGTCAGCACAAGCAACAGCTCGTCCCTAAGCCCTCTGACTGGTGTGCCGATGCAGCAGTCTGAACCTGTTGAATGTTGGTAATAAGTTTATGGCTTTGGAAGTCGCTGGGTGGCCTTAGGTAAGCAGTGCAACCCCAGGCAATCTGGGAGGGGATTTGAGCCTGCTGTGATAATGACACCATTTTAAGACCCATCCAGACAAGCTGACAAATTAATGCTGAAGCTGTGTGTTCATGTTGACTAGCGACTCTAAGGCAAACACATATAAACACATGACTCTGCCTCTCTAATGGACAGTGACAGAATGATGATGTGTGTGAATTTATGTTTCATTTTAAGAGCTAATACCATACCCGGTGAGGACTGAAGAGGCTTTGTGTAAATATCTCACTCACTATGCCAGACATATTTTATTTGTTTTCAGCAACAGACAACAAATCCAAGTGTGGGTGCATAAATCTGCAGGATCAATAGAGAAAATACAATAACCCATCCTCAGTATTATTGCTCTGCAGTAAGTACTTCCCTGAACATTTTTCATCATGAAAACAGATTTATCATCCATTTCCCTGCCATCGCAATTTATAATACTGCTGAACTTTGCGGTGTGTTTGCGTTAATGTGGACAGCCTGGCTGGATTTAGAATGACCTAAGTCTATCTGTGACAGGCAGCAGGTGCTGTATATCATGTAGCGAGGGAGATAGGGCTAGCTAAAGACAGTCAGGTGTGGTGCTGTTTGTAGATAAGGCCACAGAGGCTAACATTAGCATCTGACACGAGGAAAGAAAAACTGTGGTTTCTGTTGCTCTGGAACATTGGCTGTGGAGATTGAGGTGATTTCCGAAACTTATCTGCTCTGGATATATATGTCAGCTTTAATACAGGTGGTCAAAAAGTCAGGAAAACACTTACATTTGATAGTTCTCCCTCAAAAAGGGATGGGTTGTTGGAGTTTGGAGGATAGTCTTTCCAAAATCAAAACAGCTGATACTGGAAGCTATCAAACTTTAGGCTAACATTAGCATCTGTGTCTTTTAATTGAATTTGAGGATGTTTACATTGAAGCAGCCTCAGCAAACAGTGAACGTTAGTTTTCATCCTAAAAGCCTTTGGTCTGTAACATTAAAAACTCAAAATAAAATATATTACTCCCATATAATAACTAGGACGAACTAGCGTCTACGTGCTTTTTCCTTATTTACATGTCCTCAACATTAGCTGGTAAGGATGGCTTTTGCCCGTCTTTGCACAATAGTATGTATGTAGCCATTAAGTGCATATTTACGATGTCTTTAACAAGATTTGTAAATTCATTTTAAATTAGTGAGCTGTTGAAAAGTCAGCCAGAGGCACAATTTCACCAACTCATGGAGCTAATGTTAACTTAATTAGCATGTTAACTACAGCTGATAAAATCTGTAGTTGTCATTTCAGCCGGTAAAATTAATGTTTGCTGGATATAAATTAGTAGCTGGCTTTAGTCTACCTCTGACTGAAATCGAAGAGCCATTAAAAACAAAATGCTACTGATTAGTTTTGTGTGGTATATTGGCCACCACTTGTAAACTGCGCTTGCGCCGTAGCCGAACAAAAAACAAATGGTCATTTGTAACATCTCCATCATCTGGAAAGCTGAGGTCATGAATAATGTCCCTTCTTATCTTGCCACTTTGAGATGGTGTGGGTGGATACCGTTTTTTTTTCCCAGCAGGAAGCAGATAGACTGCGGGACATTGTGACAGGGATGGACCACAGAACACTCCAAAGTTTCCTGGCAGCATGGAAACAGCAGGGCACCCCCGCTCTTCCCAGCTTCGAGTCGCTATCTGCTGTCTGTCTCTCTGGTGGCCTGGATAAACGTGTCACGGCACGGAAGACTCTGCCAACACCCTTCAGCCTCACAGCCACCTCCACCTACTAAATTGTGTGTTCTCCTGACAAGAATATGTCATCTCACATGCTGATGACACGATTTCGCCTCGCAGATATTAACGTTTGTGAGCGTCATAAAATGACTTTGATGTCTCACCCCCCATTTGCAGCACGACAGGAGTTCATCCGTAGTTTTGTTCCCGCACAAGTTTGTTTTTCCTGTGTCGAATCCTATGTGATGGTTTGGCAAAAAAAAAAAAAAAAAAAAAAAACTCTGAGCAATGCATCATCCCTTTAGAAGCTGAATGCAGTGCCAGGCAAGCTAAGTATTTGGCCGTAGGCAGTAAAGGCAAGAAACTTCTTTTTTGCTTAGTGAAATAAGCAAACTCGAAAGACACAGCATTAATTATTCACCCTCCCTACCAGTCTGGCATTCTGATTGTGACTGGAGGTGGTTACAGGGTATCAGTAAGGTTGCAGAATAGTATTTTTATATAGTTGTTGCTATAATATCTTTGCTGCCAAGAAATATGGGCCTCTATGATGTGTAAACCGCCTGCAGGGCATCAAAATGAATGGTAATAATTCTTGTGGAGAGAATGCAGCCTATTTCATGAGCCACTCCCCTGGAAGGAAAGACAAGGAAATTACTGGTCTCATTATTTTGTGAATGACATTGATGGTCATTTTGTTTCCCTACTTAAATTAAGTAGCGCAGGACTGATTACTGGGTAAGGCTAGAGATGGTTTGCACTATCCGTGCACTTATTTAACTAAGAGACAGAAATACAGAGATAGAGATGTAGAGACTGATACTTGAAAGAAGGGCGTTGGCCTTTCTGGTTTGATTACAGGTGAGCTGGTTTGTCAGTCTCCCTGCCAAAACAAGCAGCTTTGAACTCCCGAGGGCTGAGCTTGGAAAGCTACCAGTGACTGATCACACTTTGTGGAACTGTGCTTGTGGCGTGGTTGTGAGCCAGCCCAACACAGTCATCTTTGTTTTGTTGGTGCACAACATTAAAATACCATTGTACACTAGTCATATTATTGCTGCGGTATTACTGCAGCGAAACATCAGAATGTGATCTAGTGCAACAGCTGCCGTGACACAGTTTGTGGAGGGCAGAGTTGACTCACTCCACAGCCAAGGTGGACTTGATTGAATTATAAAAGCTATTTACAGCCTTCAATGACAGTAACAACCTAAGGCAAATAATGAGCTTATCCACTATTCCACGGCTCACACAGGCATAGTTTTTCAGGACAGGGCCAGACAAATACACATCCCATTGGTAAAACGTTGCAGCAGCACTTCCAGCAGAATCAGTTCAAGACTTTCCTGTGGTGTGGAGGTGTCGGTAGTCTTGGCAGGCCTGCACAGAGAGGGGTGCACTGTGAAAACTGGCATGTTGACGCTTTCATGCCACTGTCACGCTGTTCACAAGGTGCCCAGGAGGAGTGTCACAACGCATTCTTCTCACTTAGTAGAGCATGTCCCTGTCACACTCTGGGTTGCCGTACTCAGACGGCATTCCCCTCCTGCCATCTGTCGCTGGTATTATAGTCGCATGCGATAGTTATTCAAGTCACCCAGGTTCAAGCTTTTCCCGGAGGTGGCTACATGCTTTACTGTGGTATGCTGATTCCACAAAAACAACAGTAATCTTCTCTTTGATATTAAATGCGTATGACCAGATTATTTTTTGGGGCGGAGGTAGTGGACATGTGTCCAAAATATCTTTGGTTTTAACTCAATCCACCAAACATCCTAAATGTGGTTATGATGAAAAATGCCAGCTGGAAGTCATGATAAGAAACACAAACAAGCTCCAGCACTTGATGGTCTCAAACCACCAACTTCATAATAATCTGTACAAGAACAGTCTCAAAAGGATAATAATGTTTTCCTATTAACAGGTTACTTATCATTGACTCCAGTTAAAACACTGGAGGGGACAAAGAGGAAGTCCTTGTATAGTAGTTAATGTGTCAACCCACAGTGACTGAGTGCCGCCTGGCACTGGCTTTTGTGACAGTGTTATTAGCACAACGTTTGTCATGTTACGGTTTCTTAACCAATGTGTTTCAACCCCTTGACCCCTCCACCCCCACCCGCCCAAACAGTCTCAGAAGCTGTTGAGAAGAAGGCACCACATGGTACGCTACACACAGCACATGGTTTCAGTTACGACCAAGCTGTACCATAGTTTTTAGGATAAGCTGCATACGCAACCTCTACAATGCCATATCATAAATATAAGCAGGGTGAAAGGTATGAAAATCCTCCACATCTTATACCAGTGTTTCATGCGGTCACACAGATGCTGTTTCCATTCATTTGCAAATGGTTGGTTGTGTTTGGTGATGCGATCTGCTCATGTGACACGGTTATGTGAGTCACAGGAAGTGGGTAAAGGGTGAAATTTAGTGCCAAGAACTTTAATTATCACAGAATCATTACTGTCAGAGTGAGAGATGTCAACATAAATACTCTTAACTGAAACTGAATGTGTGCACTTTAATTTCATGCCACACAAGTTACCTGAAGTCTACATCATTAAATTTCAAATATACATTATAAATATTAGTTCACATGGGACCAATTAAGGCATAATTCCATTTCTTGTACAAAGACAAGGAGATATTTTTTTATTTATGTTGCAATCCCTCGCCTGTTTTGTCGGTCTGACACGTCAGCTGCAGCAGAACATTGGTTAGCTATACACACCACACATAAAAGCAAAGTGTATATACAAAGCCTAATTGCAATGAGGACTTAAAAGGCTGCAGCTCAGTGGAGATGGCAGAATATATGATGTGATGGGTGCATAAATCAGAGATAGAGAAAATGCATTATGCCCAGTTCAGAGAGGATGGACATCATTTGTCTACTTCCATTTGGAGTCCAGGCACTCAAGGCAATTTGACTGTAGTGTTTCTCTTCAGAGAGCATCCATTAGTTATTGGCAGAATAGCTCCGGGCCAATAAAACACATTGACTTCCACCTTTGCATCCTATTTCCTCTCCTGTCCGAACCTTTTGATGGTTCATGCTCTTCTATTACATTTTATTTCATTCGGCATGAAACCAGGAGGGGTGTTTTCTGTGGAGCTTTTGGTAGTGTTTAAAGCGAACACAAACCACATCTGGGACTGCTGCTAAAGTGTTCATGAGTGGCTTTTTGGATGGTAAAAAAGAATAATTTGATGTGTCACCTTGAAGATGGCAGTTGACAGCTGTTCCATGCACGAGCTGGGCTTAATTGGTGGGAAAATTAGCCTGACCTTGACTGCGGCGGCGCGGCCGACGAGTCTGCCTGCCACTTGAAATGACATTGTTGTAATTTTCGACAGCAGCGAGCAAACACTCTGAGCATTAATTATATGGTGGAATGTGCCGTGGTGCAACGGACGCACACAGTGAATACTTATGTAAGCTGTCGCTCCAGTCTCCATAGTAACCCGCAGCATTCTAACACATGCCTCCTCCGATCTACCTCCCCTGAAGTGGGCTGTTTCCATAGAAACCAGGCAGCTGCCTTTGATGATGGCTCTCATGAAATGACACCCGCTGATAACGCTGGCTCCTCCGAGTCTCCGAGAGGGAGGATGGATGGATGGATGGGCGGATGGGTGGCGGTGGTGCTGGGATTGCAGAGAGAAATTATGTAGAAAGAGAAAGTGAAAGACAATTATTTCTTACAGAAACTGAGTCACATAACCACAGCATAGCTCGCTTCTCTTTCCCAGCTGGAGTGGTTTACCTGGCAGCAGAGCAGACAGTGACAGGAACACCAGGAACCAGATGAGGCAAAGCAGAGACGGCTCTCAGCCACACCACGACTGGCATGAAGCTCTTCATGCCTCAAGTTGATTCATGTGTCATAAAATAAAATAAAAAAAGTGTCATCAAATTTTTGTTCCTTGGCTGCAGGGTAAGGGAAATGATTCAAGTGAGGTTCATGCACCACCATCTACCTCACTCTTTTATCTACTTCTTCAAACATACAAGTGTCTGAGTGTCAGAATACTTTCCTCCTCCTCTTTGCATCCGTGCCATTTTCTCTGCAGGCATTTGGCAGAGGCAATACAACCCACATTATCCATTGCAACGCTTTTTGACCCTCCTTTTATATGAGTGTACCTATCATGGGCGAGAGATCCTGTTGCATCAGCAGCAAACTGTTTGTGGTTAGAAGTGACTGTTATTCATTACTGTTTTGCAACATCCTTGAATAACCAGATACCGTTTCGTGGCAATCCTAACTGAAATTGGCACTGAATCGACTCCTCCTCCTGTTAGCTGTAAACCTTGCAGCATGGGTTTAGCAGGCGCAGTCTGTGTGTCAGTGGGCAGATGAAATTCTAACCTGAATGTGTGTCTCCTGCCTGTAGGCTAATGCAGCCTGCACGCTGTTCGCTGGGTGTAGAAAATAGCTTTGGCACCGGCAAGCAGATCAAAGTGATCAGACAAGTAATCCCCCATGAGTCAGAAGGGAACCAGCTTGGGGGAGGGGATGTGTGTGTGTCTATGTGTGTGTCTATGTATGTGAGAGGGGGGGGGAGGCCAGAGCAGCTTTCTTATTTCATCACTCTCCCTTATTCACATGGACAGATAAGAGGCAAGTGCCTGTGTGTATTTTTGTTTATAAGTGTTCAGACACATGAAGTCCTCCTCCAGTATTTCAATTTGATCTTCCTGTAAGGTAACTTTGAAGTTAAAGGGTATTTTCGCTTTGACTGGATCAGAAAATCACCCACTGAACACTGTAATTTCCCCTTGTGATGAGAGCCAGCTGTGTCACTACATGTCTCACTCTGAGCCAGGGCATATTCAGCAACTGCGCGTCGCTCGTTTCAAACATGAATCTAATGGGCCCGATTATCTTGTGTTTCTGAAACTGAGATGTATCACTCTCACAAGCCAAATGGTCTAACCGCAGTGACACAGACGTTACCAGTTTGTGGTAATGCATCATGATGGAGATCAAATGTACACCCCCGAGAGAGAACGAAAGGAAAAAAGAAAGAAAAAGCAAGAAAACAAATCCGAGCATGTAAGAACAAGAGCAATAACTCACCAACACAAAAAATGTGATTTAGATTTAAGCTTGGCTACATATCTTCACCACACACTGCGTTCAGTCAACTTTCATTAACGCCGTCAAGCAGAAGGCAGCACTCAGCGCTGCCCTCTCGACTGATATGTCACTGATATTTAAGATGTATGGCTTCTCTCTTCGCTCGGAGATGATTGTAAACTTGTGAAATTTTAATAGTGAGGCTGAGACACTTTCTGATAATTAAAAAAAAAAAAAAAAGGTTTCTGAGAGTCCTCTGTTGTTCCTTTGTGTCTGGATTAGCTGGTAATGAAGAAATGTCATTAGCCAGTCGACTCACTGGGAATTTCACAGCGCGCGTGTGTGTGTGTGACAGAGAGAGAGAGAAAGAGAGAGATTGTGTGACTTCAGGTCTCAGCATTTTGAGGGAAGTGTTTTGATGTTTGGTATGACTCACATTTCCCTCAATATATCACACTCAGTGGGTGTACTCGCTTTCCCTCAGCAATAACTAGTCAGACATTGAGGGCGGTTTAAAGCACAGGTGCAAGTGAAAGTATTATCCAGACAGCAGCAGAGCCAGTCAGGGTAGGATGATGTTTGTTGGGGCTTTATGCCAAAGAGGAAGTTATTCTGCTCTCGAAGGCATGGTTGTGAAAATACAGTACACTTACACAGATGGCCACGATGAGTCATGTCACAAGGCTTCCTCCTTTTCTGCAAGATAATCCTCATCAATTAGCTCTATTGTCAGCCGGCTTTCCACACTGCTGAAATTGATGCCTGAGCACTCGGCGGCAGAGAATCTGGGCCTCTTTTTCCTTTGAACGGTGACTCACCCGTCGGGGAAGAAAAATCTTTGATTGTTGGAGCTTTTCTCTTCAGTGAGTTTAGATGATTTATTTACGAAGCCGCAGGCATTCGCAGCTAAACCCTCCCACCGTGTACTGTCATGAATAAAGACGCAGTTGCATCACAGTGGTTTTCATCAGTTAAAAGGCACACCCAAAGGGGTATAAAAACTGCACTTGTGGGAAAGACGGTGAACGGGCTCTTACCTGTCCTTGTCCTGTTTTTAGTGTTTGAATCAGGCTTTGCCTTTATGGTATCAGTGACAGGAACTGGATACAGCCACAGATATTCTGAGGCAGATGTGCTGCTGGAAACGTTATCCCTGTCTCCAGCACATACAAAGACACACACTAGTTCAAATACAAAAGGAGCTCAGTGAAAAAAGACTCAACAGCGAGCCTAATATATCATTTCCTGTACTAAATTTTACCTTTGAACGTAATGTGTAGTGATACGTCTGACTGGTGTGCTACAGAAAGGTCAGAAAAACAATACAATTAGACAATGTGTCACTCACATGACATGTTTTCACAAGATTTCTACCTCATGACCCCATCGCCAAGAACTGGCACAAAGTGTTGCTAAATGTTTGTTTATATCGCAAATCTTTCCTTTTCTGGTCTATTTCACCTACTTTAAGTCAAGTTGTGCAACTGTTTTCATAAATAAATATTTTTCATGAAAACTTAAGATGTATAATGTGAGACATATTGCTTATAGTGATGAAACCCACAATTGAATTATCACCCGACTGTGTTGTTCCCCCGCAGCTCAACAGTGGGTTTTAGTGTCTTTGAGCTCATTGTTTTGGTTTTTATGGCACACAGCTTTTGTTTTGGTTCACTTTCACTTCATTAACCTTGTTTTCCAGATGTTTCCAGCTGTTTTCACAGTAAAGGCTCTGATGAATGGCAGACAACAGACAAAGTTAGTGGAAATTGGAATGATAAATTTGTTAGATGTTGAGACACACAAATAATGCTAATGTAGCTGTCTGCTGGATGTGTAAATGGGTCAACTGTTCATCAAGGTGATCATGTGTCAGTTGTACTGTTTACAACAAAAGTGGCCAAAAGAAAAAAAAAAGTTGAAGCTTTAAGCTTTGTCTTTTGCTAGAAGTTTTTGTCCCTGAGCACATACAGGAACAACAAAAAGAAATGTTGAATATGCAAAACAACAACAAAACTTTAAATAAAAAGTCAGACTGTGGTAGTGGTAAAGGGGAGAGAACACAGTTTAAACACAGTTGATTATGAATAAGTAGGAATTCATCAACGTGACTGAAGCTATGGTATGAAACTGGAATGAGGTTTGGGAGGATGAGACCAAATTTTAAAATGGAAAGACGACAGCACCCTCTTCCTCTTTGTTAATCATAATTGCAGTGTACTGCATTTGTAAATATTCCTGCAGGGGTAGGTGTGTAATTCATTGTGACTTATAGTCTGTCTCTGCTATGGAATCTGTGAATGGTACAAATGCATGTGTTGTTGTGGTGTGAATAACACTTACATCATGATGTAGGTGTGTGACAGAGAAGAGCTTTGCTATACAAGAAATGAGGACACTGCATCTGTTCACTGCTGAAAGTGGGACAGCTTCAATAACTTAGTGCATGCATGATATCAGGCTGCGTTTTCTCCTCAGGCAGCACAATTTTTTTTTTTTTTGAGCACAACTTCTTGTCTGCTTCATATGTACAGAAGCCTTGAAAATAATCTGCAGGGCACGGAAACGATGTCGAATTTCTGAGGGTTGTTTCTGTTGATTCAGGGGAAAATCCATTTTACAGCATGTGCAGCCAGCCAAGTGTCCAATTAGTGCTATAAGAATTTTTTTTTTCCTCATCGAGGCAGAATTGGAATTACATTCTGTGAATTCTGGAGCCGTCCTTGCCAAGGTCTGACACGAGGGAATCAATGACTTCACTGAAATATCAAACTGTGTCATAAATTATAGTGTTTTATTGCCTACAACCTTGATCCGGCGGAGTGAGGCAATTTCACCATCTTTGCTGTTGAAGATGAGCCGCGGCACTCAGCTGCACTCCTGCGGATATTCAAATAATTGCCCCCAGCTCTGTGTGAGAGAGAGAATGAATTTGAATAATGTATTGCAATGGGAGTGAGGCCACAAGGCCTCCGAGGTCGTAAATTCTGCTGCTACATCAGCTCAGCCCACGGGAACGGGAGGCACACAGGGTTGTTTATAAAATGCCCTTGGAAAAATGAGTCTAATCCCCAGCCAAACCGTAAGCCATGGGGAGAGCATTAGATAACCCACAAGCTGCAGAGTAATGAGAGTAATGAGGGAGATGGAGAAGCAGAGCCAGGACAGAGAGAATGCATCCATTTATTGGCTGTATGCTCTGATTGCCCAGACCATTTGAGACAAACTGGAGCCTGACACAGTGCTGGAGTCCATTTCGTCTGATCAGCAGCAATAAGCGCTTTCCACAGCCAGTGAGTGCTCCAGGCCTGCCGCAGCCATACATCATGCACATTGTCTAACCACTCGAATTATGTCTGTTTATCCAGCATCAACATCAGTGATCCATTGTGACTGCAAGTGTATACATGTTGACTTTCAAACATGACAGTCTTGACCCACAGATATCAGATTCTAACTACAAATGTAGCTGTAACACTGATACTAACGTCGTTTTTGGAAGATATAACAGCAGTGAAAGTGAAAGTGTGCTTTCCCTTAGACGAGAGAAATAAATAGAAACAAAAAAAATTAATTGTTTCCTGTTTCCCAAAATGTGTCTCCTGTTACCACCCAACCTCTGTTTTCACACTGCCAACAGCTCTATCCCCCTGCTAGGTGAGCTCTAGCTGCAATGCAAATGATGCTGCCGTGATAGCTTACACATCTAACAGTGTTAGAACGTGATCCGGTGCTGAGGTCGATGACGCACACGAGCTCAACTGCAGCCAACTTTTCTGTTCAAACACAACATTTCTTTTATTTTGTAAAGGATAAATGTACTTTCAGCATATTATTCCTCACATAGCTTGTGGTGTAAACCACAGTACTACTCCATCACAAGAGAGTACAGAAAAGCAAACAAAGCCTTCTTACTCTTTCTCTCTCTCTCACAGACACACACACACACACACACACACACACACACACACACACACGCACGGCATAACAGACCGACCTACCAGACCCAGATTCCCCAGCTCCCCTTGATGTCTCATTAGAAGCAAAAGCAAGCTTCCTCCTATTTAGCCAAAAATGAGAGGGGATGGGGGCGTGTGTGCTTTTTTGGATAGGGTTGTCCTAAAGGGTACTTTTGCAGAGTGCAAGTGAGCCGTGGGGCTGGCTGGCTGGCTGCAGTGTTATTGTCTCCAGAAGGGTTCCTGTAAATGAGGGCTGCCTGCCGCTGTATCCCCCCCAGCCTTCTTCTGGCAGCCCTCCCCATAAAGCCTGGGTGACGGAGCAGGTAATAAAGGGCCTGAACGCAATGAGTCAGCACTTTAGCCTCCATTTAATTTCATCTGAATGCAGCGCTGACCCCCTCTCCCCCCCATGCACTCTTCTCCCTTCCCTCTCTGCAGTAGACTTAACCCATTCCTGCCTCCTGTGTCAGGCTTAAATTATATAGTAGCCCTGTCAAACCTGCAGAGCAAACACTGTCTCATGGCCATGTGGTTTTTTTATAAACTGCATCCCCCCGTCACCTCCAAAAAAATGCCGGTAAATCAGTTCCATCCTTTGTTGTTCTTGGTATGTAAACCTCACCATGCTGACAGTGAGTGTTGGTGTTGGAGAAGCAGAGGCGGGGTCTAGGAAGGGAATGTAGGCTACACATTCCTTTCCTAGGAGCTGTCTGAGCACAAGCAAACACTGCTGCACAATCAGACCAGGATTTCCGCCATTCCACAGCGTGCGCCAGACTCTTTGAGTTTTCCTCTCACTTCGCACGAACCCCCAGCTCTGATCCCCGCTGACGCTCGCAGCTCCCAGTCTTGCATGACGTGCGACTTTCCACCCCTAAAACTGATCCATCTCCTTCCATTAAAATGATTGCCTGGCCGCTGCACTTTGTTCTGCATCTGAATGATGAATCTTTCCAGACCAGATGCTATTCAGAATGTGAGTCACGCCTAAATATGCACACTCAGTCAAACTTACAGTGTTTGTTTTTACGTCCAACATCCTGCACCTACAGTCTGCGGATACTTTTACAATGTGGGTGTGTTCCAGTTCCAGTTTTTACTCTATACAACACTTGCATAGATCCTTCGTCATCCAATGTCTAATTATGGTTTGTCCCTGTGCTGTTCCCTGTTCTGCTCCACTGGGCTCTCTCATTTTTACTTATTGTTTGTACTGTTTCCTGGGAAGGAGGGATGACATTGTCCAGACCTCCTCTCTCTCTCTTCTCTCTTCCCGCTTCTCCGCCTTCCACGATAACTCTCTTTTTCTCTTTCTCTCTCCCAACTCTTCTTCCTCCTCCCCATTTCCAGCTCTCTGCCTTTGTGTCTCATGCAGCTGCAGTACAATAACAGTGTTTGAGTGCAACAGTCCAGACAGGACTTTAGTTTAAATAAGCACCCCCGGGGCAATGTAATAACCCAACAACCCCCTGTCCCACTCTCCCAGTCAGTCCTTCAGCACTGGGGCCTGCTCCACAATACATTCCTCCTCATGCACCCTGCCAGCCGTTCAGCCAGCCAGTCAGCCAGGCAGCCAAACCACCATAGGAAAAATACAGAGCATGGAACTGTGATTCACAGCCCTGATATAGAATATCACCTCCTCCCTTCTCCCGAGTCCAACAGCTGGTTTCCTGGAAGCAGACTTGTGCGGTGGGAGTTCGGGTCAGGGAGGGAAGACAGTGAAATCAAGGAGGCCCCGACTGTGCTCCATCAAAGGCCTCTCTTTTCACATCTGCAGCTCCCCGCCGCAGTGTTGCAACATCCTCACGAGTAGCATGTGTTTATACAAAGGGGAAAACATGCATTGTAGAAAAACGAGGTTTGACGTAAGGCAGGTTATCTCATAATGACATCAGTTAAGGTCTTGGTTTTCACATCCCTGAAAGCTTGTAGGTGAAAAGGTGAAATGGAGGTGGGTGTGTTTCTTTCTCCAGCTGTCAGAGATACATGACTTATGCCGTTAGAGAGATGCACACAAGGTTGCCCGTATTGTTGGTGATCTGGAAATTATTAGCTTATCAATGACTACGACCGTCAACTACATGTCTAAATTGTCATTGTAATTGCTAGCATCTAACCGTGACAATATATCCCTCTGACAATAAACCCTAATTTATCCAAACCCCCCAGGGATCTATGTCATCCATGACAATAAAAGAATCATTTCACTTAAATAGGCCACAGAGTCATTTTTCCTTTGATACATGGTTTAAAAAGTGTTCCTCTGCAATTTTTATATTTGCAAGTAGAGTGCCCTTAACCTACTTTAGAGAGCATGTCAAGTCATATGTCTCTGTGGCCTTTCCTGTCTACACAATGACCCTTGAGTAGAGGAGAAGAATAGGAGCAGGGCTCACTTCCCTCCTGTGCATGAACAGCCTAATTTAGGAAAGCGTGTCAGTGTGAACCTTTGTCACATTGCCGGGCTCAGAATACCCATTGTTCCCTTGATAGAGTCATTCCACTTAGAAAGGGCTTTTAAGAGTGCAAAGAATATCTTGCATCCTGCGCCCGCACAGACACATCTGCATTTGTATTCATGCACCGGGCGAATTAGTGCACACATACTGGCGGGACCACTCGCTCATACCCGCACACACATGCATGATATAGGGAGATTAAGAATGGAAGTAGGCTAGCATGAGATCATGCATGCTCTGGCTCATTAGGTACATTTAATATAGTCTGCCTGGAAAGCCATCTGTTCCAGGCGGATGGTGCCAGATATGATGTGATGCTGGCAGCCATAGTTGTTCCTGTTTACCATTTTAAAAGATGGTTGTTATGTGGTAAGGCTAGACTATAGTCTGAAAACTCCTCTCATAAAAAGATTCAATAGGGAATCCAAGGTTTCTATCCCCCAAATCAAGGAGCGTTTTGTTGCATAAAAGTTTTATTAGATTTGTGCAGAAAATAAGCAATAAGAAGTAAGAAATATGCTATATACTTCCTGGAGTTTTCATTGGTTTGCCAAATTGTCAATAGACAGGCTAGCTCCTTCCCTGTTTCCAGTCTTTATGCTAAGCTAAGCAAAGGTAAACTAACCAGCTTTTGACAATAACTACATATTTTCCATACAGACATGAGAGTGGTATCAATCATCTCATGTAACGCTACTCCTATAAACCGCTAGCAGAGAGGAGAGCTACACTCCTGTGTCTCGGAAGTCTGAAGTAACTCAATTTCAGCTAACCCAGGTAAAACTGTTTTATTTTGACATTTCTCTTGTTTTGTATCTGTGTATGTTTCTTTAGCGTGAATGTTGAAAAAGAGAATATGTGTGTGATTTTAATTATGCTCTAACGTGTCAGTAATATGTCAGTTTAGTTAAAGCTAACTGTTAGCTAGCCAATTAGTTAACCCTCTAAATTACTGAGGTGAAAATTTCAAGCTTCCTGCAGTGTTAGTATAATATAAATAAACTAGGTTGGGCACCAACCAGCATATGGTTGTGCTGTAGAAATGGCTTCATGATTGTGACATGTTTTATTTCAGTAAAGTGGCTCGGCTAACACTGATGCTAGCTAACAATAGCGGTACCGGTAAGCTAGCCAAGGTGGGAGCTGAGAGGGCTATCTCTTATTGTATTCATGTTAGATGTGTAATGTTACTAAAAGTTATTCAAATAAGATGCATTTTGCTAACTCTCTTTGAAACATACCAAATATGAATGTATGGACTATAAATGCTGTGTAAACAAAGCTGGCCAAACATGCTTCAGTTAATTTAAGTACATCCTCTATGTATGAGTTCTAAGATACACTGTATATATTTAAAGACAAATATCAAATTGAGTTTGGTCAGCGCATCAGGAGGTGTTTCATATCTCTGAAAGTCTGTGTGTTGTCTGTATGGCTGTATTTTTGTGTGTGTGTGTCACTGCAGCAGGATAAGTGTGTGTGCTTGCGAATCCGCAGAGACAGAAAGCCCCCGTGCCGCTTTGCAGTTGCCAGTAGCCCCCCTCTTCTCATCTCTGGCTGGGAGGGTCTTGGGGATTAACTTTCCACTTCTCTGATCCACTTTTCCACAGAGCCAATAGCTATGCAGGTCTGGAAATGTGTTATGTGGCTGGGTGAGACAAAAATCAAGGCCAATTCCAAAATAATTTATGACCCCTGTCTCAAGGTTATTTCTGTTCTTTACCTTTGCTGCCTATTCATTTGGATGACCTCATCTCCATTATGAGTCTTGCCGTAAACAAGGACATCATTTAAATTCAGAGGACGTTTGTTATTATACAGATAACGTGACTTTGCTTCACAAATACAGTCATCCAACATATTTCCGAGTTTCTCACTGTTCCTCGCATTAAAATTCATCTCGTATTTATTACATAAGCATGTTTTGCATATTTCCATTAGGTTTTTGTTTTCACGCTCCATTCCAAATCACAGTAATTGCTTCCTCTTCTTGTCTTTTTGAGTCTGAAGAGATTACGCTCTGCAGCTGCAAATGATTTTGTTTTACAATTGGAAGGGGAATCCAAAATTAGGATGGATGAATACATAGTGACAAAACTGAAGTTTCATACTACATTTTCACCTCAAGCTACGACAGCACTTAATGCACTGCGGTTTATTAGCACAGTATATCTCGGATTTCAGGGAGCACTGTAAGATTTCAGGAGAGCGTCATTCAAACCGCAGGGTAGAGATATAAAATGGTGAGTCCTTTAGGAGACAGGATTGAAAGCCTCCATCAAGGCAGCCAGAGAGGAGGGAGCTGAGGTATTCCTTTGAAGTGGGTGGCTCAGATATTAAATAATTGAGTTGTAGGAGATTAAAGTTTCAGAAGCTAATTTGGCCCCCTCCGCGTCCTGTCACTCAGGGGCTCGAAGAGTCTGCAGCTTGCAGACGACTGGTGAATAAGTGTGACTCACTTCCTGTGTGTGGCTAGGCTGGAGAAACCCTATATCTGTGGCAGAGTGAAACAGGAAGTTCATCCAGGGCACACTCTGTGTCTCTGACTCAGAGTGAGGGTGACGCCATTTTTGCTGTCCGAGTTTTCAGGAATCCAATCCTCCATGTGCTCCAGCAACAAAGCGGCACAGAGAGGTTTCACTTCCCCTCGTTTTTTTTCTCCCCCTCACAAACACTATAGTTGCTGACAGCTGAACTGTTATGTGGAAAGAAGTTCATTTGCTGATGCAAGAGGAATACGTTGCTTGTGTAAGCCTGGATTTCAGTGTTATTTAGATGCAAGGGTTTCGGTTTCTGTCACTGCGTGCTGACGGAGAGGCTGAACAGCCTTGAGGTGAAAGCTCCGTTATTTTTGTCTTGAATGTGCCTCTCAGCTGACATTGAAACCTAATTTTCAAGCACCTTGAGGATGACACTGCCCAAGTGGTAAAGTAATTGATATGTATGAGGGCATATAAACACAAGCACATTGTCTTTGAGGACAAACAACAGACTCTGTTGAAGGAGGTGTAAGGACATAGTGGTGAATTACCTCTCCAGCTTTCTTTTCTGTCTGTCTCTGTGTGACTTAATGCTAGTGCAGTGGCGCCACAGCAGGCCAGAAGCCTTCCACAATGACTCAAACCCCTGCAGCGATAATGAAAAAGAACAACTCCATCTTCTTGCACCTATAGATTGGCTGGATAATGCCTCGGTGTGAGTGGCTGTAGATTTGTTTTCCTGAGTCTTTAACCTTGCAAAGATGTCAAGATGAATCAGACTTACAGTAGATGTGGCCCAACTGAGGCCTGACTTGTCTCTATGGCTTTGAAATATGAGACTCAAACGTCTGGTTCTGCAGCTCTATCCATGGCCCTGAGCTCATACTCCCAGCACTTTTGTTTACATGTCCTCTTTGGAAAATTGTTCAACAAACCAAATATGTGGTATCCACTCACCTTGTATATTCAAATCTCCTCCAGTGACATCATGTTAGTTCAACAGTCAGTGTGAACACTTATAGCATCCTACCCCTGGAGTATTTGTATTGCTTGGTGTAAAGCTCCTGTCACCTGGGCCAATAATATGTTTTGACTGTCAAGGGTCAGAGTTAGCTCAGGGCGGTGTTGCTATGTTGCAGGGAAAAACAGGCCTCCCGTTGTCATGTGGGCCAGAGGGCTGCTGGGATGGAGAGCCAAAGCCCTGCGGTGAGATCAGTTTATGGAGGAGGACTATGTTTAAGAATGAGCCCCTGTGGGCTGTTTACGCCGTGCTGAACCAGCATTACTCTCATCTAGCTGGAGGAAAAACAAATAAAGCTTATAAACTGAAGCAAAAAAACACATTATTACGGCTGTCTCGCTGTATTATTGCTAGTTGCTGTCAGTTGCATCATATACAAGACAAAGTGCATGTCACTTTGTATTTTGTAAGTGTGTTTACAATTTGACAGAACCAAATATGCTATGGAGGTATTTTATTGTGTTTCTGCATATTAATTGGAATTTAAAGCCTTTATTGAAATTATAGGAGATGTTTTGGCGTGTGTGTGAATAGATGTGCAACATTCTTTTAGAAATTTACACAAATCCATTGAAAAAAATCAATTCAAGAACTCATGATCTCACATTCAGTCTTAGAGCTCTTAAAACTATTATATTAAACTATCAAGTATTAAACTAATGAATGACCTCTTTAATCTGTTTTTTTTTTTTATATCCAACTTCTACTAATATTAAAGGCCCAATATCAGAGCCATGAGAAATGTATATATGCATTGAAATGCTTTTATGAACAAAACCAGGTTCAATAAATACACACACAAACACAGAGGAAATTGGCAAATAGCTCCAGACATTTATTCATTTTCTGCCCAAAATGCCACTGATGAAACAGCAGAGCTGTCGAATATCAGTCACCAAGGAAATGTAAGCATCAGCTCCAGATAAACACACAATATTATGACTAAAACAACAATACTAACAACAAACACAGGGGTAGCCTTCAGCGAGGAGCCACGGCCCCTCACCTGCATCCCCCTTCTGTTCATCTTGAAAACTTTACTGCGCCTCACGAAAAAAGAAAAACAGCCAAAGGGCTCCTGTGTTGTTTTCAGCAAGGCACTTAAAACTACCTCTGTCACTTTACCTCTCGCGTTTACTCCACTGAGATAATGTTTTCTCTGCCTCCAGGGATGATCTCTAGGTTGAACCCTACAGATGAAAGAGAGCAGTGTGACGACAGGTGAGAAAAAAAGAAGAGCAAACACGACTTGGCGGGGAGTTTTTAGTGGTGGCAGCTAAACAAAAGGCCCACAGCAACGTAGATCCCTCCTCTGGTATGGTGGCCAGGCATGCTGGAGCTCTGTCTGCGTCTGTGCTCCTGTGCAGACTAGCTCCACTTTAGCTGCAGGCTAAGAGGGAGCAACGGTGGACAGGGTGTGTCTGCTTACCATGGAAGCAGGTGGGCAGACTGCACTCAGAGGTGGGGAGGGGGGAGGGAGTGAAGAAGAGCAGGTGGTGTGGTGCCACTGGCTTGCTCCAAGCAGCCACGGAGTGCAGGGTTGACGTGACACCACCGCTACATGGCCACATTTAGTCAAGCCCCTCACCTCTTCAACAGGGGAGACAATGTCCAAATATGTCCTTTCAAAGCTACTATGAGTATAACCTCTTTCAGGTATATCTGGGTTGTGTAACCATCTGTACTGTTACACATTCAAAATTTTACTTGAGTTAAAGTACAGAAGTCTAATGAGCAAACTGTACTTACAGTATATATGTATGGATACTGGATTTTACTGTTGTCGTTTGTTGAGGACCTAGTTTTACTTTATATTAAGTCCATTGGCTCCAACCTAAGGGTCGGGTCCCCTTCCAAAGGATAACAAGATAAATCTGAGGGATCATGAGATGATAAATGGGAGGTAAAAAGAAAAAAACAAAGTTTTGAAAAGCATATTTCCTTTTTTCGGGAAATAGTTTGGTCATTTTATCTGTTTGGGAATGAAACAATTATCTAAATGAAGCCATCTGAGAAGTTCAAAGAAGAAATGTCTCAATGCTAAAAACTCATAGCCTTGTGAAACTATCAGGGCCCAAAAGAAAGATGGGAAATAAATGAACAGGATTGTTTTAATCTTTAACAATGTATTGTATCTCTGAAGATCATCCAATGTTTTGTATGTCAAATCTTAATGTTAAAAGTAACTATTAAATTAAGTGTTACATAAGTGTAGATGAGCTAAAAGTATTATATTTCCCTCTGACATGTAGGTGTCAAAACATGGAAATACAAGTACATTATAATTGTCATTAAGTAAATGTATTTAGTTATTTTTCACTACCTCATATGAATCCTTGCAGATTTAAGAACATATCCTGTATATTTTTCAAGGTAATGCTTCCCCTTTGGTCACTTTATACGAGACATTTTTTTTTCCAGAGGTTGTCCCAGATATCTGGCAATGTTTGATCTAGGCCAGCTCCACAGCAGGGTAGCCAAGGGGAAACCAGGGAGCCAAGTTAACTAGTTCATGTCAGTCATCAACTTATTTTAACAGATATAGGCTGCATTTACTGTGGAAAAAAAAAAAAGAAATAAGGCTGCTACTTCCATGAAGAGTTTTAGTTAAAAACACTTCATGACCTGTTTTCAATAAGACACTCTCACATTGCAGAACGATTTTTCTGACACTAAGCAGCTTACTTTGTATATATTCATTTACATTCATTTTTCCGTGGCGTTTGCCAGGTCAAGAAAAAAAGATAGTGAAGTTCAGGCTGGGGCTAAACAAAGCAGCCGCTGTCATAAGCCATCAAATTCTAATAAGGCATAACCTAGTCCTGGGTGGGCGAGGGAAGCCGCTGTTTTTCTGCTATTTCCATTTATAGACTGCACCAACAAGCCCCCTGGGAGATTGCTCGCCATGACTCATGTCTCCAGTGCTTCTGGTCCAGACTGTACCCCCCCCCCTTTGAGCACCACTGCATTTTTTTTTTCTTTTTTTACCCTGTAGCTCGCTTTGTGTTTATCTCAAGTTTCTTATTTTCATTATTTGTTCAGTATTTTTCTGCCTTTGCTTTCATTCATGCCAGATAAAGCCTTTTAAGCCTGCACAGAGAATCTGACAAAAAGAGAAAGAGAGGAGGGAATAAATGGGAGGAGCGAAGCGAGAGGGTCAGACCAGCCACGGTAGCTGATGATGAAAGCGATAAGTGGGCTAAATCAGTCCCATGTAAATAGAAGCTATACAGTACAGACGGCGGCCATTTCCCAGAACTGTTGTTGTGGTGAAACGGCAGCGTCAATATGGGGGGATGTCTCTGTCTGCCTTTCCCAGCACAGCAGCCTGCAGGCTTTTCACTATCACGTGGTGTGCTTGTCGTCCCCCACCCCACCCCC
>NW_019525023.1:3489987-3492623 GCF_002814215.2 Seriola lalandi dorsalis
CCAACCCCTCCTCTCTTTGGTTTTATTCCAGTCACGGCAACCCTCCCCCTCACCACCACCACCACCCCTCTCTCCCTCCATCCCGCCCCACCCCTTCTGTGCTCTGTCAGGTCACCCGCCTTGTTTGTTCAGATGGAACAGAAGAGGAAATGAAAGCTCTGAGTCCACTGTTAACCCATTCCTGGGACTCTTTGCCCCAGTATTGTGTGCATTCCTGCTATTTTTCACCTTGTTGTTTCCCTTCTTTTATGATGATTTGCATCTATATCAGGACACAGTAATCACCTTTGTTTCTTCTCTAGTACGGTATGGGGGAAAATAACCTGCACAGTTGATGCAGCTAAAAATACAAGCAAATCTCAGCTGCTCCAAAGAGGATAGGGTGAAAAAGCTGCACCACATTCAAAGATAATAACTGTGGTCTACTTAATATGCAGCTTGCAATATTCATGCATGTATGACTTCACTGGAAAACTGCTGCGTCAGTGTCTAGCTGAAGATAAAGTCATATCCCTCCCTTGTTCTGTTTGTTACGGTTCACACTTCCTCAAATATGACCTGCCCTGTTCGTACACTGTAATAACATGTGTGCGGGGATGCATGTGTGAGCCTCATGTTTATCCTCGGGTCTGCCACGTTCTTGCTTGGTTACTATGCAACCAAGTCAGAACAACATGGACACCACAGTAGCTGAATGGCCATTTTGGGTAAAAGCTCTCTGCAATAATAAACAGCTTCTGGCACAGAGAGGTTGTTTTCCAGCTGCTGATCGGTGCCAAAATACAGAATTAACTGCAATACCATTTACTGCTGTGGAAAAACATCAGCCGTCCAAACCCACATACCTTCAGAGGCTTTGAACAGCTTGTAATCCCTCAGCAGCTAGATGGCTCTCAGAAACAAGCCTGCCGAAGCTCCTGCCAAAGAAATTACTGCACAGTTATAGTGTTACGTTCCTATAAACTAAAGTGTTCTCTCCTCACTCTGTTGGAGAGCGTTTTTCAGAGGACAGAAAAGTAATTGCGTGAGCTTAAATTTCTGCTTTTTATCTCAACTTGGCCACAGCTGGCTATTGTGTTCGCTGGGAGCCCGGAGATGTCTTTACATGGGGAAGATAAGCCGTAGAAGCATAAAACAGCTGCCTTGGATTTTTACAATGCTGGGGCAGGAATGCTTCATGCTTATTTTGAAGTGGCTCCAAAGATATTTGGAGCGATTTGAGGCGAGATCAACTGAACTTTACCCTCTCTCAGAGGAAGGGAAGAGAAACAGAGACCCCGCTGCTGCCAGAATCTGTGAGGCTCAAATGAATTTAGAATTAGACAAAGTGAGGCTGTATGGTCAAACATTACCGTCCTGTGGGTCGCTCGTTTATTCATGTGTTTCATCTTAATCCACCAGTTATGTTCTGCCAATTATCTCTTATGGGCTTGAATCAGTGAAAGCATATGTGAGTGCAGCTTGTGCAAACTGTCAAGGCTACAGTTTGTGCTGAGTTGTGACTATAAGGGCCACGCTGTGTTAGCCTTGCGTTGACATGTCATCATCATGGCCTCCATGACCACTATGCCAGGTTTCTTGGAATCACTGGGAACATGACTATTTTCCCTGGCTGCAGGCCACGTTAAACAGATCAGTCACAGAGTGTGTATTGTAATTGAATCAAATAAACAGGATAAGCTGGTCGGTAAACAGTGGAAGGAGGGCAGGGCGTTGCAGGAGATCTCAGGCGTCTCAGGTGCTGTTGCACCCCCGCTGTCGAGGCAGGAAGTTTGTCTAGGTCGACCACGCTGCTGTCAGCGGGCCCCCGTCCACATGCACTGTAATGCACACAAGCTGAACAAGCAGCTTGGTGTTACACTTTCATACACGCACGTGCAAAGTTCTGATTCCGGTAAATACAAAAACATGTCGTGATATTACATAACAAATTGTATAATGTGATCACAACTGGCCTTCAAACAGTGGCACGGGTGTTACAACCTAAACGAAAGTACAGAAATGAGATTGGTATCAATCTTTTCATCTAACTCAACTTTCTAACTTGACAAGAAAAATCTCAAAATGCAAAAACTATCCCTTTAATAAAAACAGAAGAAGACACCGGGCACCTTCTAGACATTTAAAATATAGGCCTACTGTACATGCCAGTTTGACTCTAGTTAGCTTAAAATAGCATCAGGTTAGCTGCTCTTTGTCAGATTCCTACAGTTTACCCCAGTAAACATCACTCCTCTTGTGCTAATTACAGTATATTTAGCTGTAAGCTCTTGTCAGGTCTTAGAAATGGCTGTGAGTATTTTGAACAGAACCACTGCTTGTTACAGTCAAGTGTAGTCCCTGTTTGGATCTAATTTAGAGGCCTTTATGGTTGTTTTTGAGATGCCAGCTACTAATTTTGAAGTTAGTTGAGAGTATTGAACAAAAGGTTGGAGAAGTGAAGTGAAAATCCTTGATCTTACTGGACAGAATGGAAAGGGTCAGAGGTCATGATCCTGCCCGAGGGCACAGAGGAGGTCATCTTTGTGATTTGTGGATAAATACATGATGCCATTGTGCCCTGGGCTGCATCCAGGCAGGATTTCAATCTGCAGCCGCTCAACTTCCACCTCCTCAACCCCCCCACCCCCCACCCC
>NW_019525023.1:3492643-3502479 GCF_002814215.2 Seriola lalandi dorsalis
CCCCACCCGGCCTCTGTGATCAGTGGGCCTGGGCTGTTGTGACTGGGCCAGTCTGACAGATAGACCATGATGAGAGTCAAGGCTGAAAGCCAGGCTCTGTGACTGCGGGGCCAGGCCAGGCCAGGCCAGGGATGATGCAGGCTCAGGGAAACAGAGAGCATTGTGGACAGCCCTGGCTCCGGCCCTGGGGCCCCCCCCCCAAGCCCCTCCTGTCCCTCGGAGCACTTCCTGCCTCTGTCATTCTACCAGCAAATCCAATCCCTGATCAAAGGCCAAGGAGAAAAAAGGGGAAGAGAAGAGAGAGGAGACAGAGAAGTGAAAAGGGCGAGGGAGATTGACGTGCGTGTTGGGGGGAAAAGGGAGAAAACAACAAGCCACTCTTTATCTGACAGGGGAGGCAGCTGCTCTGGCCGGGGCACCTGTGTGCCTGCTGCCTCCCAGGCTGACGCCAAGCTCCGCCCTAGCGCCCACCAGTGCCAGACCCATGAAAAGTTGCCATAGCAACCCCCCCAGCCCCCAGTCTGAAATAAACAACCTTTCAACCTCATCTGAGGAGGGTAACCTTTAGATGATCTGTGGGCAGGCTGAGGTTACGCTGGCATCACCAACATGAATAATTACACCTCTGCCAGGTTCACATGGCACCTCCTTTATGTGTAATATCTGTTTGTGGAAAATTAAAATTAGAAGTGCTCAGTTTCTGAAGGCAAAAGAGGGAACCCACCTGTTCCTGTGCCTGCCCGAGGCAACACAGAAATCCTGCAGGACTCAGGCAGCACCATTGTTTCAAGGCAATTACGCAGACCAGATTAAAAATCGGCTATCATTGAGCAGATGTCCGGGCTCTCTCTCCCTGTACGGGGGGAAATCTTATTACATCTCACCAGCCAGGGTATGGACAGTGGAACCCTTTCCTTAGGATTGGATATGTCCTCTCTGTTTAGAGTCTACACACACACACACACACACACACACACACACACACGCTCACCGGTGTAGAGGACAAGGCTTGTGGTTCTAAGCAGAAGTGACATCCCATTCATTTGAGCTGGTCAGGGTCTGATGTCCCCCATCTTATCTTACAAGGCTTAGCGCTGTGAAATGACATTGGCCCAGCTCCAGCAAAGACCAATGCAGTGGCTAGCATCGCTGAAGCTGGCTGACTTTGCACCGCGCGCACACACACACACACACACACACACACACACACACCTACAGCGATGCTCGGCTGTCTGTCTGCAGCTTAAAACTGTGTTATGGTTAAATGCCGCCATTCAGTATCATTTCACAGCTGTTAATGTTCCGAAGCGGTCACTGTCTGTCATTGCTAAAAATACCCCTGACAAGAGCTCACACGTCACACATGAAGCTGAACTAGTCAAGTAATATGAGTTGATTGCTTGAGTTGATTGGTGATATGAAATTGAACAAGTACACTTCAAATGTTAACTTGATCAAGTGAATATAAAGCAGGCCAAGATTGCTGGGCTCACTTAGTTGATAAAAATTTTCCAGAAAATGAATTCGCCTGAATACGTACAGTTTGTTTTCTCAGCTCGTGTTGTTAGTGGTCACTTGCTGGTAATGATGCTGCAGGATGAGCAGACGGTCGTGATGGTAAACACACTCACAGCAGTTAGAATCTTTCATGTGCAGAACATGTGACACACTTGCCTTCATTAGTTTTCCTGTTAGGAATGAAAAGATGTGCAAATATATGGATGAAGACAGAGGATCCAGGCACATGCAGATACACAGTCATATTCACACAGTATGTACAGAATGATCACATCCACTTACTTTATGTATGGAGGCCATGTATACGCTTCCCGTGTGTGGATAGCTTGAACAGTCTGTGAGGCAGAACACGAAACGGAGCGAGTAAAAACAGATGACATTTTAACAATATGTGGCGTGCTCACCAGCATCGCACCATATCATTTGACTGGAGGTAACACATGAAATCTTGTCGGTGCGGCCACACTTTAGCCTGCCCTCCATGTCAGCAGTGTCATCTGGCCGGCTTTGTCCGTGTCTGTTCGTTTTAAGATTTTACTCTTTCATCCCCCTTCATTTAATCATCTCGCCCATCATGTTTCCATGCAGGGTGGGTTCACAGGGACGAGTGGAGTGTTGGAGAGAGGATGATTGATACCGGCGGTCTGGCAGCTCTTATACAATGTGGAGCAGTGAGCATGCGGCGCCAAAAGATGATAGAGGTGGCATATGATAAACGAACAGGTGATGAAATGAGGCCTTTGAAGGGAAACTATTTCTGTTCCTAACTCAACCCTTCATTATCTACTTTTTTTGTTTTAGAGGCCGAAAAACAATCTTCAAATGGTGTCGAGTGGGATTTCTCATTTGGTCCTAACATGAAGTAAAATCTGTGAAAAGATGCTCACATAAAAACACCAAACCCAGTTTTACCCGTCTGAACATCACTGACAACACTGTTTGACTTTATTCACACTCACTCTTTGCTTCATCACATCCTCTTGATTGCTGAATAAATCTGCCTGGGCATTGCTTGTGCTCTGCTCTGCGTAGTCCATTAATATTCCAATCATCTTCTATATCAGATAAAGGGGAGAGACAGACTCCTCTTCATCTCTCAAAACACCAGCTGTGCGAGAGCCGTGAGACATCCACACATGCACATAGAGCTGTAAACAGAGCGCTGCAGACACATTAATAGATTCATACATGCAGGCAAACTTATATAATTGAGGAGTTTGCAGGCAGTGGCATCAATTTTGCATGGTGTTCATCGTGCATGATTCACAACGTGCACAGGCTCTTGTTTCTTTCCTTAGATGAATTCACAAATTTCAACTCGAGGCACCTGCACACTATTGGAAAAGAGAAAAAACGGGGAGGAAGTGAGCGCCTACATGGGCAGATATCACCTCCTGCACTCAGATGGGTGTTGATATGCTGCTGGCACCCCCAACAGTCCCCTCTTTCATAGCCTACTCATCTCCCCCATCCTCCAGCCAACCCTTCATTTCTCAGAGTCTCTCTGTCACTCACGCTCCACACTATCCTTGTGTTTTCCCCCCTCAAACTCAAGTAACTGCAGTGAAGCAGTAGTTTTACCCCATGCCCCTGGGCTTTGCTGGTCCCTGCTCCTCTAAAGCGATTAGTCACTCAGGCATCGAGTGGACGAAGAGTCTGGAAGCTTCTGATAGAGGACCGCTCGCAGCCCGAGTGACAACCTCAAGGACGTTGTAGTGTTGTTGTTGCTGTTTGTTGCAGATGTTTATGTGGAGGGCTGCGTGAGAGTGTCCAGCTCCTGGGGGTCGAGTCGAGGCAGCGAGCCATGGTAATTACATGCCACTCGTCACAGTGCTTTCTCTCTCTGCCCCGGCCATCGCCAGCAAAAAGCTAACAGCTTGTGTGTTATCTTCGTAATGATTCACCCATCAGTTCACATGGACACAGCACTCTCCTGTCTCCCTGCACACCAAACACTCATCCCATGCTCTTGCATGAATTCACCCACTGCACAGCTAAATTTAAATACATGGATACAGCCTTGTATGTGCAGCTCAGTGTCAAAAATATTGGACTCCATTTCCCTTCTAAATTTTGATTTTCTGCACTCAAGTGCCTCATTTACTTATGTTTAAGATCAGCTAGACGAATCTGAAATACAAACCTATCGGAGTGCATCTTAGCACACACAGGGTAAATTGGTAAGGTTGCTGAGCAATACAGTGGGTTACCTTGTTTCCCAGGAAACAACAAAATCCAATTAAAGGAGTCCATGAACCATAGCAACATGTGGTAAACACAGCATGGCACCGCCGCGAGGTTGTTATTCAATCATCAGAAGTAAAACAAACAATTACTGCAGAGTGACCCTAATGCAGGAACAAATGAGAATTTATGCATGAGGAAGCGTGGGTTGGGAATGGAAGTGATTCATCCCTCATACACGTCGGCAAGAGACTGCTAGAGCTCCTTATTCACAAGAATAATGATAATACTGATGAGACAAGCATTGTGAGGAATTTATTATTTTGCTGTCTAAATGTCTTTCATGTTCAGGACAAAGCATTTCCAGTGGTTTTACATATCAAAGAGAATCCACTGTATTGTTGTTATCAGGATTGATGGAGGTATGTTACCCATGTTAATTAACTGATGCTAATTGTGTGGATGAATAAATTATAATCAAAAGGGCGACATCTTAGGGCTGATTCATTTTTCATAATACCTCATCTATTTCTTTTCTATGATATTTTATTTTTAAATGTTAAGGAGGTTTAACATCTTGGGGAGGACGGCTGACTGTAGGTGGACGGCAGATGTGGCAGCTATCATGAAATATCAACACCTGGAGAATTAGCTGATAAGAATTCATACATCCCCACCTCTTAAATGACACCCTCAGTATAGATCACCTACACAGGCGGATGTGTATTCTCATCACAGGCTGTGGTGGTGATGAGGAATCCATATGACTGGTAGAAATCACTGTAATTTTATGGAAGAATCACATTTCAAAGCTGGCTCACTCTCCCAGTTGCCATGGGAACAGTCTAACATAGTAAGGGTTAGAAGACTGGATGGACGGACAGAATTAATCCAGGAAACATTTATCTATACTGCACGTTGCTTTGTTTCCCCTTTATTTAACATTCATGAGCAGAATATGAACACTTAATAAATGGTTTGTGACACTGTATAATGTGGTTGTAAACAGACATATGGACATTTTAAGCTCAGATTAAAAAAAAAAATTATAAAAGTGTTTGTCTGCAAGGAATTCAAAACTGATATATATTATATTTAACATTTGATTACTCTGTATAATGTAGCTGTGTGATTACAGACGTTAACTAATCTTATCCATGCAGTTAGCAGTATGCTACAGGAGCTTTTTGGGAAATAAGGATGAGGGGAGGACAACATGAAGAAGTGGGCTCGTAGTTAGCTTAGCAAACAAAGATAGGTTAGCATTAGCTAAAGTGTTACAGAGTTCAGCGACAGGCTTTGCTGTTTGTGGCTACAACAACAATCATGTTAAACTAAATTTGTAGCTTATTAAAGACTGAATGTAAACCAAAGAACAAAAAGGGCAAAATGTGCCCGACCTTATTACGACAGAAGCACTGATATTTTCATTTCAGAGCATTTTGTTTCAGACTGCTTCACCGTCAGCAGCAAAGGAATGAACAGAGCAGCTAAATTGTACCTTATCCAAGGCCGTCCTCCCATCCCTCAGCTGTAGAAGGCAGAGGTATGATCACATTATCCTGTTTAAGGGGGCACGTTATGTTCCCACAGAAAAAGAGTGTGTTATTATGGTGGCCCTGAGAGCTCAGCACACTGCAAAACAAACAAAACACACGAGATTAGACAAAACACAAGCAAATTCAGAAAACATCTTCACATGTGCTGCAAATACTCAGAAGACAAGCAAATACAGAAACGACAACGGAAGTGACCCAAGTGAGTCCCAGCCAGGTTCGTCACCTTTTTGTGTCCCTGGAGACACTTCCGTTGCTGTTCTTGTGTTTTGTGTATTTGCATGTATTTTTTTAAGTTGCAGTGCGTTGTTCTCTCAGGGCCACCGTATGTTATATGTAGGAATTATATAGATATAGTGCATATCAGCACATTTGGAAGTGGAAGACTAAACATGGACAAACATCCTAAAAAGTACTGGTGAGCCAATATCTTGTGAAAATGCTGCACACTCATCATGTCATCATGTCATGATGCCCGCTACATATTTTCTGTATTTGGCTGATAGCATCGCTAGTGAGTTAGCAGCCAGATGGCCTGTGCGCCACTAGAGCTGACTCACAGTAACTGGTAGCGTAGGCTTTTCTCTCCACTACAGGCTGTTAATGGTGCTATTCAGAGCCACGGTCAGGTGCTTCTCCCTTTCCCCTGATATACCGAGTTTAGCAGAATGGCGGCGAGATGATTAAATCTTGTGTTGCAGAAATGTTGCACAGGGTAAGAGATTGCCTGTGTACAGCTGAGCTGATGCTGTGTGTGATTGAGTTGTCCTTGTGATTGGAACCCCCCCCCCCCCCCCCCCCTTCATCTTGAGACTGGTTGTGGCTTGTAACCATGGCGACAGCTGGTCTTGTTACCTGCTTAGAGGGGGTAGGAGGGGAGCTCGTGACTTCGAAGATTGTGTTACTAGCCACGGCGGATGGAGAGCGGTCAAGTTGGGGGAAGGGGGGACTTCACACAAAGGCCATACTGTTCTCTGCACATCCATTCACTGCTCGAGCAGCCAGTGAGGGAAACCAGATCAATAGCATGAAGTAGTTGATTAAAGTAACTCAATATTATGACTTAAGTTTCCAGAGATGCTTTTAGGGCGAGCTGAGAGCTGCCATATCAGCTCTCTGTCTATCTCTCGTGTAAGCAGACGGAATCATTGCTAAGCTCCACAAACCATGGATAAACACAGGATTGACTTCATCGCTCCCAACGGGAATCCTAGTGACACACATTTACCTCAGCCTCATATAACCGTCATATAGCTTACATGGAGAGGGGGCAACAGAGTAGCAGGTTTCATTAATTGTACACATAAAAATTACAACGAGTCACAGCCTCAAACAAACCATCTTTGAATTGCTTTGGTGTTTTCTCTCATTAGGCTTCACTAATTTTTCACTCATCTGTTTGTGGAGTCGCAGTATGTACCTCGCCCTGACTAGTCTGACTTCAAGGCCCCCTTTGGTCTTTATTTACACACTGACTTATTATTGAGAGGCTGCTTTACACAGAGAAGTAATTAATTTTTGACTAATGATGTGCCAGTTGCTTGACAACAGCAATTACATCTTAATGAGTGAAAAGCTTAGTGTCAAATGATTGAGATGCAGCTGGATTGGTGCTAAATAGCTTTTAAGCCCTCAGAAAAGCCAATAGTGACAACATGCGCGGGCTTAAATACACATTTCATCTTCAAACATTATCTTGTAGGGTTGTGATTTATGTGGAGGCACTAAAGTCTGCGCTCAGCGAGTTATGCATTATATAAATGATTGAAGAGCTGTGTTTAAAACCTGAAGCCTGAAGGACAGCAGACAGAGTAAAATCTTTAAGGACACAGTTTTCTGAGCTGTTCAAACGTGCTAGTAGGACTGTCGGAAGCTCACCTTTGTGTTTTCTGTGTGGTTTACTTTCAGCGGAGTGAGCTCAACACTGAACACTGAAACTGTACATTCACTCAGCGCTGAGCAGCTGCGCAAATGGCCTCAGGTTTCCCCTAGAAACAGGCCAACGCATTCCAGAGACGCATCAATGGGATTTGTTGTTATGATGGAGCGAGGCTGGCAGTGGCCAGATTTGGAAGGACTGTTGCCATGGAGACCACTCGAAGGGCCAAAAGCAGCTGTAGACAGTCAGCTGATGCCCTTTGGGTAAATCCTTTCAAACATGATTTGCTTACTTCTTTATTTATTTATTTCCCTTTCAGCTTAGAGAAAGCCCCTCACGATGCACAAATTGCCTCCGCCATTTTGTATCCAGTGAGAAGATGTAGGTGGAGAGCTGCAATGTGACACACTATCTGAATTTAACCAACAAGCTTCACATCAAAATATATGATTGTGGCGCATAAAAGTATGATACATCATTACAGAGCCGCAATAATTAACTGATTAATCGATTACTCGCTCAACAGAGTCAATCCGTAAAAAAACTAAAAAACGAAAATTCATTGCTTGAGTCGCCTATGAAGTAAAAATGCCACACACTGGTTCCAGTTAAATGTGAGTATTTTGTGCTTTTCTCTGTTTTCAATCATTGTAAATTGATTATATGAAGTGAAATCTGAAGTTGTCACTTAAGGCGCTTTATAGACAAAACAATGACTCAATACTGAAAATAATTAGTTGCAGCCCTACATCACTACTCTTCCAGCCTCTGGAAAAAGAGGCCTTCTGTTTCCAAGCCCACTTCCTTGCGTTACACTCCACGATAATGTATTCAGCATGTCACCATGTGAGTCACATGTTGCGTGTGTTATACGGGCCGTCTCTGTCGAACAGGCCGGTGTCTGTGTGAGCGCTGGTGAATTGGACCCGTTTGAACAGATAATGCGGGCCAGCACGTCAAAGAAGACAACGTGATCTTTTCTGGTCCGGAAGAGAGTGTGTAACACTATCTGCAGCTTAAATGGAGCGAGACAAAGAGTCAGGGGATCGTCATGTATCACCACTGCCCCTATCCTGCAGGAGACAACAGTGGGTGTGTGTCATGGCTCGGTTTCCATTAGCTTTTTTGTGCAAGTCATGATATTCTTACACCATGTCATCCGACCTCGCCTTATTATCAGTGATTATCATGCTACAACCAAGATGGGAGCAATGTTATGTAGCCTTACAACCCACCTGCATTTTATTTCAGGAGCAGCCAGAATATTTTCCAACCTTCACGTCATGGCTGCAGGTGATCATTCTAAACAAAGTAGGGAAATTTTGCTGAGCATGTTTGAATGTTGGGGAGTTTACTCAGGTAATCCTCATTTGTTTATAGCTGGTGAAACTCAGGTCATCACAGGTGAGACATACATTGTCTGCCAGCAGCACTGTTTACTCTTCAAACACTGCGGTAAACAGGTGTGTCTCTGTGTAACTTCAGTTTTTGGGTCATTGTAGTTTGAAATGAAAGTTAATGTGTTTCTGACAAATGGTATCACATCAAACAATCCCACAAACCTCGTGGTCATCGCCTGGTCTATAGGAGAGGCATTTTAAACATATGACATTCGAACCTTACAGCAGTGAAAGGTTGACATGTGTGTGGGTTTGTGCACGTGTGCACGTTTGCGCTGCAACTAATCCGGCTCTCCTTACCTCGCTCTACCAGTAATCGTGGGAAAGAATGCAGCTCCTCTACTGTACTTGTTTTCCTTTGTGTCGGAGGTGTGGCCGGGTCATTATGTGGAGCGCTGCCACTGCTTCTCATGACAGTCGTGCCTCCCAGGTGTCACCTCTCCAGATTATCGTGTTGATACTGTAATGGGGAAAGACTCCCTAACAACTCGGAGCTGGAGTGACCTCATTTGCCTCAGGAGGTTCACAGCATACAGCTGTGGTTTCTCTTTACATTCATCATTGTGCTCCGAAACGATAATTAGCATGAAAGATGATTCAGATGGAGCTGGTCCAGCTTCCCTGTCAGTAACAGAAATTACTAGCATCTTATTGCTAGAACCTTTTTGCTGTTGGTTTAATGATGTAGATCATTAAACTGGAGCCAACCTGAACATACTGAGTGCATGAAATTGCTGATATTGATCCTGTTCATCAACAGCCCTTTTTTACACTGATTTCCTGCTGCTTTTATAAACATGACACAAAGTAAACCCATTTGAGGAGCGTGACACTACAATTCAAACACGTTTTTTAGTTTGTACAAGTGCTTTCGCAACTTGCTCTTCAGTTCTCTTCTGTACACATCAGCAAAAGGCCCCAGAAGGATAGATGCTGACCACTTGGCTGAGGTTTGGTAGGGCTCTGCCACATTTGGGCCCATTTAAAGCAATGTTTCCCAGTCCTCAGCAGCTGCTTTCCATCTAGTGGCATTTTCCTTGTCTACCCCCCCACCCCAACGCCATCCACCCTCCACCACCACTATCCCCTCTTTCTTCACGTCAAACTTGGCAGGCAAGTTTACACTCTGATTTTCAAAGCCGCCCTGTTCTCTGTCAAATGTTGCGTGGCAACATCAAACGCTCTGCCGGACAGAGCCTTCCTGGGATTCCAGCGTGGTGGGCGGATAATTGGAGGCAGGCCTCAGCGGATCTGGCAGATGTGTGATGAGTTTTACTGGAGCGTTTTTTTTTTTTTTTT
>NW_019525023.1:3502499-3592773 GCF_002814215.2 Seriola lalandi dorsalis
GGGGTGAGAGACGGGTTTTAGAGGGAAAACATAAGGGCTTTCTTTGTTGTTGTTCCCTGCTCCCCCCCCCCACCCCCTTATGTTGGCCACAGGGCCATCTTATTGGCCCAGTGGCCAAGTGAGGGCTGAGTGTGGCAGTAAACATTGCATACAGACACGATATCTGAACCCAGCATGTGGAATTTGATGTCTTAGGTCTGACTCACAAAGCCTTTAAGCCTCCAAACATTTCCACATGTCCTGTGCTTTTTCTCTCTTTCACTTTTTTTGGAAGCTGCTTTTTTTCTGTTAGTTTTGCAAGAAACACCCAGATAATTACTGGGCACTCTTGTCTGGGGGTTGACCGCGAGTTTGGATGAAGGTCACTGCAGTTGCTGTCAAACATATAGTGATTACAAAGACGCTCAGGAATTCCCCCCCTTTTCCCTCCACCCGCTCTCCCCACTGTAAAAGCAGGAATGCTGGACTTGGATTCTTAGCTTTCCCGTCCATCCATCATTGAGCAAGCATAACAGGGACCCAGACCAGCTCCTCCCAAGCCAAGGGTGGGCTTCCACTGAAAGTGCAAGAGGCCAAGGCTCAGTGGAGGGCTGCGGAGAGGGAAGAGAGGATGGGGGGGTCGCTGGGCTCGGGAAATTGTTAGACAGAGAGGGAAATGGACAAAGGGAAAAAAAGACATGCAGACAGAGTTCCAAGAAAAAAAAAGAATGAAACGCAGCCCTCCCATGTTTTTGTTCAGTCCCTCGGGCTCATGCAGACAGTATTAAGTTTAATTTTTTTTCTTTTAACACAGGAAGGCGGTGCAGATGTTCCTAAGAGCAGGCCTGCGGTTTCCCTGTTTTCCTTTTTCTAGTCTGTTCCTGGCTCTCCAGTGTTGCCAAGGCGCTCCCTTACTCGGTGCTGGCGTTTTTGTTTTTCCTGAGAGTGGGGCTCCAACAGGAGGGTCATCTCCAGGCCAGCTCCAAATGAGAAATAGTTGGCCAGCTGCCCTGGCGGCCGCTCAAATCCGCCCTTTTGAAAAGATTACTGTGCTGCTGCTGCCGCCGCCTCCTGTGGGGCATGCCAGATCTGCTGAGGGGAGAGGAATGTGCAGGAGGGCTGGAGGAGGGAGGGAGCGGAGAGGAGAGGAGGGTACCGGGGGGCCACATTTCATTCGACCTCTTTCAGAAAGTTTTTCTCATTACTTTTCTTCTCCCTCTCCTCCTCAAATGTTTCAATTTCTGCTGTGCAGAACAGGCCGTGGACTGTTCCCAAATAAAACCTGACAGGGTTTTTCCACCCAGCCAAGAGCTGTGTGACACAGTCCAGTTCTGCTGCCCCCCTCCCCTGGTTGTCTTTTGGCTGCTTGTTTTTGTTTCTTAGGGACTAGTGATGAATGATCGATTGATAGCGTTAAGGCCCACTGTGGGACTGCCGCAGGCTATCTCTGCTAAGCTGCTTTGCCTGATAGGCTGCTGACTGTGGAGACTCCAAAGCCAGAGCAATAAAAGTTGATTTGTGGGGGCATTGTGAGAAGCCCCAGACACTTAAGAGAGGTGTGCATGTCTCCTCTGGCCTGTCACAATCAATACTACCCCACCACCGCTGGACCTCTCTGTCTCCACCATGTTTACTCTTAAATAATGCATCACACTCGCGCACAAATAAATTCCATTCACACTAGGGATGGAGGCCATTAGCCGTGGCCATGTGGAACAATGAAATACAGCCTCCGCGTCCTCTTTCTTTTTATACCACCAGCAGATAGAGCATTGAGTGCTTCTGCAAGGCATCATTTCAGTGCTGCCTGACCTAATTGAACAACCTCAACATCCAATCTTTTCAGGCTCAGATTACACACCCGCCTAGTTTCAGCTCGGATTAACCTCTGAAAAGAACTCTATAACAATTAGTGGAACAATGGAGATGAAAGGCCTAGCCGGAGCTAGGTTGTCTGAACCTGACATATTTTGCCCCTCTTAACAGTACGCCCCGAGAGGACACATGCTTCCATGTTGTATTTAGGAAAACAGTTATAACAGTATATAAAATGGTATGTTAACAAGCTGTCGAGCAAAAGGAAACACTTCTCTCCCATTATATATTACTGTTTATAATATTCTTAGCGATCGTGTTTCTGGAGACTTTGATAAATGCTGAGTAATTACATCAGTGCTGCGCTATAAGAATGTTGGAGCCTCCCCAGGGATCATTAACTGCTGACGGATTTGGAGTGATGAGGCCTTGGTGGGTGGTCCTTATCTGAGAGTCAGGAAACTGGGCCAGACCCATAAACACCCCACTCACCACAGAGGAAGCACCCGTGTATGGAGACCACACCCTAAGTTGCTGTAAACCTTGGCTGTGCCCAAAATATAAGAAAAAAGGGCTTGAAGCTTCGTCCAAATCTCCGACTCTCACGGCGCTCCTGGGAGCAGCCGAGGCAGAGAAAACAACAACCCAGCTTGGTTTAATTTGCGAGACTGGTCTGTTCCAGTAAACATCAGCGCGCATGCAGGCAGAGTCAGAGCACTGCTATCAGTGTGTCTGCTCCACGCTGACACTATAAGAAGAGCGGTGTGTGTGTGTGTGTGTTCCTGAGTCACATCATCTGCTTAGCAACACGGGAGAGCAGGACAGAGCGATGTGATTGGGGGAGACCAGGACCCTCAGGACACCGAGCGTTAATTGCAAAGCTGTTTTTCTCCTCCATTTTTAACAGATGCAATACGCCAGCCACAGAAAAGGGGTTGCATAACAGGATTTTACAGTAGATACCCCTCCTCCTCTGTGGCTCTCCCTCCATTTCCATCCTTTTCGCCTCCCCCCACCCACCCACTTCCTACCAACTCCATCTCTTCCTCTCCATCCTCTCATAACAGCTAGAGCTGAGCCAGATGGTTCTGATGCCATTTTAAAGATTACAGACAAAAGAGGGAAATGTTCTGGTATTTTGTTTACACTGCAGCTGGTGTAGGAAATGCTTTCTTTTTGTGTGTGTGTGTGTATTTGTGACACAAATGAAAAATCCTTTGTTAATTGGTTTGGAGGCAGTGTTGTTGACCTGACTGGGGTCTTTGGCAGTCATGACAAAGAGCTCAGTGTGGCCAGCCTTTGTGCTGCAGAGCTGGAAGAGCCGTTTCCATATTGGGACAATATGCGCCGCGACCTCTGACCCTGCTCAGAGGCGGCGGCTAGAGAGCACTTGGAGATTTGCTATCCAGAAAACACAAAGCATACCAGACTCACACACATCCACAAATAAGAGAAACAGAGAACATGTTGGCACAGGCAGACAAACGCACACATGCACACCAACTGTTACTTTTCGTTCGTCAACCCTCCGGGCCAAAAATGACACATGCAAGCGTTTTGCTGTCTGACGGGGGCAGGGCAGACTTGGCTGGGGGAGCTGAGAATATTTGCAACACATACACACACAGACTGGTGATCTCACTCTGTAAGGGAAGGCGAACATGAAATATTTGTTGCCACAGGGCCAAGAGAGAGAGAGAGCGTGTGTGTGTGTGTGTGTGTGTTGGGGGGGGGGCAATCAGCATGAGGGGGTGGGATTTGTTGTGCTTTGTGGGAGATGGGAGTGGGAATTAGACATAGCTGTTGTATGACTTTTTGTTCAGTACAGTTTCCACATCGGTCCCAGAGAAAACAAAGAAGAATTACGCAATGCTGTTACTCAACCCTAATTTCATGTGAGCACCAGGAAAAGGACTGTACTGTGTTCCAGGGCGTGCGTACATGAACAATGAATATACGAGCTATAAAGGACGTCTGCTTTAGCACAAAACATTTCCCTCGCTCGATCTGATTGGTGTGCGCCTCTACTGTGCTGCACTTTCACTTTGTGCACGCATGCATGTTCATGTGTGAGAGTGAGTGCATGTCCCCATATCAGAGGAACACTCTCTTATGCACTCTGCATGTTTGAATGACTACATCTGCCATCCACAATAACCCTTGCAGTGATGTCCAGTGCGCTGAGTTTGTTCTGATGTTTGTGTGCTTGCTGAGCGAGGGTGAGGGGAGGATAGTCCAGAAATAGAAACGTTTCATGAAAACATCAGAATGGAGAATCACTTCACTGTAAAGGCCAGTTTCATAAACGCCCTGGAGGAACCAAGGCTTGTCTGTTCCATTTGAGCTCCCTTTTTGCCCTAATTCATTTCTGCAACTCGAATGTATTTAACCCAATGTCAGTTTTGACTACCCTCGCTCTCTTATCCCAGCCTTTTCTCCTGTCAGGTCATGTTTGTTACAAAAGAATTGAGTGCTCTTTTTTATTTTTTTTTTTTGCCTGGGAAGTGCTGTTAACATCAGAGCTATGATGATGACTGAGTTACAGTAAGTGAGGCAGTAATCTTCTTGCTGTTGAGTGCCAGTCAGGAGAGGGGAGCACGGCCGTGAGTAAACAAGGTGTGGCTCTGTTGAGATGATTTTCCGAGGAAATTCATTTCCTCGTCCAATCAGTCTCTGACTCACTCTGTTTTTGAGGACTCTCCTAGGATTTGTGTGCAACACTGACAGCAGCCCGTTCTCAGAGCCTTTTCTGGCAGGATGCTTTGAAATAGACTTGTCAGGGCTCAGGGCACAACAGACAATGTTTATGTAAGTGGTCAAAAATAGGCAGCACATTTTGTCATGTCTAACGTTAGTCATGAGTTCACCAACGCTCTCAGCACAGCATCGAGCGACGTTTCAATGTGGCTGCTACTTTTTGTTTTCTGAATGACAAGACTAAGATTTACAGCCATGCTAGCAGCCCTGTGAGGCTGTGCTTAGGCATTCTGAGGCTATGAGCTAAATGCTAATATCAGCTTACTAACTTGCTCACAATGACAACGCTAACATGCTGATATTTAGCATGTTCACGGTCATATTAGCATTTGATAATTAGCACTAAACACGAAGTACACCAAAATATAGAGCACATAAGGATTCATCCTCAGGGGGCCACAGACATCTGTAATCTAGTGTGTGTCTACACCAGATTTCATGGCAATGCATCAAACAGTTGCAGAGATATTTCATACAAGACCACAAAAGTCAGTGGTGCTGGATGAAAAGTCAGAGGTTCAATATCGACAGTAGGATTCATCCTCTGGGGACCATGAATGTTTGTATCATATTTTACAGCAATCCATTCAATAGTTGTTGATATATTTCAAATCAGTGAACCAGCAAACCAAGACAGCCCTCACAAGAGCCACATTTAGCCACGCTAGCATAGCTACAAATGCACAGCATCCACCATATCCACTATTCCCTATATAATGTCCCATTTCACTTACTAAGCATTATGGCGGATACTGTGGTGAGTCAAGTGCAAAACTAGCACATATTTCGTAACATGAATGAACAGCAGCTTCTGACAAATTCACACGGGGCTTTATTATTGCACAGCCAGCCAGTAAATTCCACAGGGATGTCTCTGCTGACCTAACATAATGCCCCTTTCATCATATACATATATTGAATATGTAAACTGTCCCATGCCTACAATGCTCTGCCTCTTGAATAATGTGAAAGCCATACACTGCGAGCAGTTAATCATTGGGATGTCCTCACTGGCATACAGACAGACAGGCACAACGACACAGATACAAGCCCTAACATATAAATGCACTGTCTGTGAGGTTTGGCATTGGCTGTGTACCTTATTGAGCCCATGTGTATTTGTTCCAAACTAGACACTAAACACTAGAGCTAAGCTAATCCTCATAGAGGACTCTGTGCTTTGTTAAATAGTGAATCCAAAACTGTCTCCACTCACCCTTTACCCACACAACCTGCTAACCCAGCTCGGCTCCAGCCTGAACACTGGATCAATGTATATACAGATCAATAGGCTTATTAGAGCTGCAGTTGAGTGGTGAACAAAGCCGATTAGCCGAGTCTCCACAGCATGCCCCCCCAGGTTGAAGAGAAACAGAGAAAAGGTCACCAGTCACAAGGTCGTTGCACCCTGCGGCTGCTGGTTGTACATACTAAGGCGACCCTCACTCACTCAGCACATATGATTAATAGAATTAGACTCTGGGAAACATTGATCAGCACTCTCTGTGCTCGCTCTGATACATCCAAAACTCCCATTGATTTTTAATCATATTTAGCTCCCATTTGGAACAATGCTTGTACTGCTGCCAGCACTAATGTTTGAAGGAACCACTTGAACCCCAGATTTGCAGTTATATAAAAAGTAGTTAGAAAATAAGTCTACGTCTAGCTTTGTTCCTAGAGTTTCCCGTCAGTGTTTTAAAGGTCAATGAGTGCAATAAGCCTTCATTTGTGACTATTCCTGTAGACGCCTGAGGCTGAGGAAAGTAATGTTCTCCAGTCAAAGGATATGCCATGAATGGAGTCGCAGCTTGGCTCATTTTTGTTACCTTTTTTTACCAAAGAACATGTGTGAAAACCTGACTGCCAAAAAGACACTCAGGACTTTGTGAGTTCTGTCTCTATAGGTGGTGTAAGACTGCATACATAGAGGGAATGAAAGAGGTGTATTCATGCCTTCAGGGTAATTTCATGATGATGGGAACCAGGGGCCTTATAAATCTTTTCAATCAGCAAATGGGCTTTCGGTGACTAACATGATCATTCTTTAGGATGTACACTGGATTACTTAACAGCTTATTTGTTTAAATTCAAGTGTACTTATTGATTAGATTGAATCAGGTATAAATTAAATTCTAAATAAATAGTTTGTAAGGTGGTTAACGTTCGAAAATAGACAAAATAAACACTGTGGCTTTCATGTGAAAACAGAGATGACTGTGTTTAATTGGAAAAGTAACTTTCCCAAGACTTTCACATGTGTAACTACTGCCCTAAGACTGAAAATGAATGGGCTGCTCTCTTTTCTTTTCCACAGAGATATAGGACTTGTGTTTTGATCCCCCCGCCTTGTGAATGGAAGCTCTCTGCAGTATACTCCGTATCCTGAAACCCAGTACTAATGGGGGGAGTAGAACTGTCTTGCTCGGCTCTGACCCCACACACAAAGGCCAGCTTTGACTGGGAGGCTTGTAATGAGTTGGAGGTGGGAGTGGAGCAGAGGCCAGGGGAATATCTGATGACTAAGAGGCTGTGAACGCCACTGTACATGACTGTGTGATTAATGAATGCAGCATCATCACAGATTGGCCTTCACCCAACGCTCTGAGATCATCACCTCCACTCAAGTCTCTGTGTTACAGTGTGGAATAGACCAGATTACTCTAAATAAGGAAATGTATACTTAAACATGTGGATTATTTCCTCCCAGTTAAGCAAACTTGCATGTTATCTGGATAGTTTTTAAATCAGTGAGGGGGGCTGTAGTCTGCGGATATTGATCTGGAGCCTTATGTCTTGTGTGCTGGCTCAGGGTTTATTTGCAGCTGCTGTTACTGGAAATGGATCCCTGGAGCGATCTGGATTCAGCTGATCCAATTAAACACTGTGAATAATTGATCTGACAGTGAAACTGAGCCCTGTCACATGGGAGCTGTGACATCATCATTTAAGGGTTGAAGCCCTTACTCCTGTGCAGCTGGACTGCCCCGGGTCGTTTGTTCCACAATCAGTCCACTGTATCTGATTACTGCCTGTGAAGGACACAAAGCAGACCATGAGGACAGAAGGGGAGGTTACACTGGCATTATCACGCTCAGCAAGACTGTACAAAGACAACAGACTCACTGATAGCCGGGGCCCGGAAACTCACAAGATTGTCACATGTTGTCATCTGCAAATCTGAACCCACTAAACTGAGAGGAATTAAGTTTTGATTTCATCTGGTTATAATGCTGAAGTTGAAGTTATTTTGTATTTTTAAAAGATCTTTCTTTGTTTCTTTTTACTGTCCTTATTTATCTCTCATTTAGGGTCTGCACAAGCTGGGCTGCATTGCGTGCTACAAAAGCCATTCCCAAACAAGACCTCCATGTGAACCAGATGGACTCTGCGTGGGTCGATTATCTTCCTGGCCATGAAATAAGGTGCAAATAGGAGCCATCTTTGACCCTGGCCTTGGAGGAAGCTTAGATTGTAATATCTAATGAAACCCCTCCAGAGAGCTCTGCTCCTGCCTCTCGCCACCTTTTCATCTAGATCTGCACCACAAATGAGAAAAGGAGGCTGTTGAACATCCAACATCTTGTCTGAATTAGACTCGAACCCTTGGGCAGGAACGGGGGGGGGGCCCGCTCTCCATGTCTCCCCTCAGTTTCTCACGGAGGGAGGAAAGGGTGTGGGGTCCCGTTTATAGCTGACTCTCATTCTGCAAACATTTTGCTGGGTTGGCACTTCTGATTTGGTCATAATGAACTCATAGGCCTGATGAAATCATGTGTTTTCTCCACACATGGCCACACAGTCATTGTGCATCACTGTGTAATGTCCAGGTTTGTTAAGCGGCACTATTGTTGTAGGAAGTCTAGAGACTCATCAACTGAGTATGATTAAGACAAAAGCATGACTAGTTTGTCCACAGCAGGTGTTTGGTTGATGGTTCCACTATTATTCATTCAACTTATTCCTCTGGCCAAAAAGGACAATATTTTACTACTAAAATCATAAAAATGCTAGTGGCCCAACATGTTTGCATAAATATTAGTTTTGGGAAATATGCTTGTTCATTTCTGAGAGGAGTTAGATGAAAATATTGTTACATCTCTCTTGTCTTTGGCTGAAGTATGTAGCTAAAGTTAGCTAGCCTGATAATCAGACTGGAATGCCATTTCATTTCAGTTCTCTCATTCAGCATGGTATTGCATTCATGTTGGTCTTTTTCTTGTTTGGGATGAGGTGCTGGGATTTAGTTTTTTACTCTATCCAACCAATATCCATCCCACAGACCACAAACCAGTTATCTTCTTGATACCTAATCATAACCTCACACTAATCTAAACTCAGGAGCTGACCATCAAGTTGAGCTTCTAACCAGGGGCAGAGCCAGACACTTAAAATATTTGGGCTTATACCAAACTTTAGGGGCCTAAAATGAAACCATTACACCGAAAATAAAACCGTCACATTTTGTGTCAAGCCTGAAAGCTCCGCCAGTTGTCGGGCGACCTACGGGTGGCAATATTTCTCCAGTAGCTAGAAGAGCTCCATTGGTTTTGCCAGTCCAGTCAGAGAGACTGAGGGGAAATTAAACCAAGCTGAAGTTATATAATAAAATTAATGAAAGATGGGTTTGGGGAAAACATCCAGGGCTGGAGCCCTATAGTTCGCCCCTTTGCTCTGCCTATGCTTCTAACACTGATTATATGCAAATTCACAGCAATAACTACTTAAGCTTAAGCTACTAAATAAAAGCTAGCCAACAGCAGGAGTTTGCTGTTAAAATCGTCCTGGGTTGTCTCCACTCCAGTAAAACTGCCAATCTACCTGAAGAGCAGATGAACTCTATTCAAGTATGCTTAATTTTTCCTCTGTGGAGAAGATTGGAGATTGGCAAAAGCAAATATGGACGTGCCCACACATTTCCCCATGAATTGAGTCATTGGAACTTCATGCGGGCAATGAGGGGACCCTGTCAGTTAATTAGAAGAGGGTGGTGACGGCTCCATCCATCACCTTACGTTTTCTTTCACCCCGAGACCAAGTCCAGTTGGAACATTTCCCTCATCTGTCAAACCGGAGAACATTTCCAACTGCAAAGACCACCGTTGAGTGGAGACCTGGAATGAAATCTTTTGAGCAACACACTGACATGAGCTCGACCTCCCAGGAAAGGTCATGCAGAGTTTCCATGGCAACAGGGAACACCACCAGTATGTTAAAAAGCTAGTCAGGAGGGGTGTAAGGGGCGTCTAAACTGAATCCATGGCTGCGGAATTTCAGTGGGTGGGTGCGGACGCAAGTTGAATATTAAAATATTCTCTCTAAATGAAGTCGGAGTAGCTGTGCCTCTATTCATTACACCACTCTGATGTTCCATAACCATTAACATCTGTTAAAGCTCAATACGCACCACGACACATCCAGCTCTCTGGACAAGGAGGGTATTTTTAGACATGTACTCATTAGTGCTGAGAGATCATTTGTAATGAAGGACGGGAGGGGAGAAGGAGGCCAATAACACAGTGAAAGATGGTATCCATATTCAAATACCTGAGGAGCGAGTGGGTTTAACTGGTGGTGAAAAGAGCGGAGGTGAGATGTGAGGGGCAGGCCAATCAAAGATTTTGAGGAGAGCGATGCAATAAAATAGTCAGGGCAAGGTCAAGAAAATTATACAGCACATTACACATTATCTAAATGCTTCTAGCTCTGCTTCTAAAACATAGACAACATATGTAACCTCTAACTAATTACATATGCTAATAAAACTGCTATGTGCCCTGGACCGGGATCAGACCTATTGTTCTCGCAGGGATCAACATTCCTCCAGTAATTCAGCCATAATTCATATGAGCTCGTCAGTTCTATTAGCAGAGCGGCTATCATTCAGAATCACGCATAGTATCGATTAATGGACTCTCCTCACTGAGAACCATTCAGTTATTCCTCTTTGAAATGATATATATCCTGCAGTCAACATGTACCGTATTTCCTGTTTTGGTCATACAATGGAGGTATTGAATTGTGCGACTGTTATCTGTTTTTCTATAATGGGATTCTGATTTAATTCACTGCAGCAGCGAAAGTGCCATGCAATCCGTCTCCTTCTCCAGGTAGAGGTTAGATTGGATAAGAATATAGTGCCATTGTCTTACAAAGTGAGGACATAAACACAGATAGGGGTGGTAGACAGCCCACTTCCCTCCTCCTTTGGCTCTTAAAGTGGGGTGTAGCCTGATACAACAGTGCCCCCTAGAGGACACACTATAGATAGTCAATGTGTCTGTGTACTTGAAGCAAACCATGGGCAAATCCAGGTGTTTTTACAAACTGAAGATTATTTAGTATACAATGTTTATGTAATGTCATTAGCATGGTGCACTTAATTCAACATTTGTCTAATTACCAGATGCTGTGCTGAATGCTAAAAGTGTCAAAGTGAAATATAACCGAGCCAATAAAAAAAAAGCACAAAAGTGCAGGAAAAGCCATGCAGTCCAAATATGCTTCTGCGTGCCCCAGTCTTGTCCCACCAGGCTGGAGCTGTCAACGGCAAAACAGAAAAACACAATGGATTGATGGAGGAACTCATTTGCCAGAGCGGCCTTTGCTGCCACACAATTAGCAGCAGAACAGTGGGCGCACCAAATATCCAAGTGCCACTCCACAGGGACGCCAACTTGGTCTATGGCTCGAAATGGGGGTGGCCAATTTGGCCGGTGACTTCACTGGAGTGTGAGCCCAGTCATTGTCCTCACAGGCAGCCAGCAGATGGGGGAGAAACATAGCCAGGTGCTAAGAAGGACAGTCGCTGATGGAGTAATAATAACATAATATCAGTATTAATATTTATTCATGATTGGAAATGATAACATCTGATGAAATCCAGCTCGATCACCAGTGTGCGGTCTTCACTCTGCCAGCTCATGTTTTGACGCAGACTGTGTTTTGCCTTGGAAATATACATTAATATACAATATATATGTATAAATGTGTATATGTGTACATTGTATATTGCTCATCATCATTAGTATTTAACAACAAAAGTGAATGGTAGCAAAAAAGTGGACAGAATCTAGTTAGTCTGTTAAACTAGTTTTTTTCTATATGTATATACAGTATATAAATACATACATATATATATAAGGTATATATATATATATATATATATATATATATATATATATATATACACACACACATATATATATGTATATATATATAAGGTGTATATATATAAGGTGTGTATATATATATGTGTGTGTGTGTATGTTTGTATGTATGTATATATATATTTGTTTTTGGTTTTTTGGGGGGTTTTTTCTTCTTCTTTTTTCATGTACTGTATGTGTATTAGCCTTCAAAGAGTAATTTGTCATTTTGGGAAGTGCACTTATTTGTTTTCCTGCTGAGGTTGAGTTTGTTACCTTTGAACAGAGCCAAGCGAGCTGTTTCATTCTTTCCAGTCTTAATGCTAAGCTAACTGGCTGCTGGCTCTAGCTATACAGATATGAGAGTGGTGTCCATCTTCATATCTACTTCTGAACTATTAAGCAGATATGCGTGCTTCCCAAAATGTTGAACTATAGATTTGAAAAACAACTATTGGTTGGGCAAAGAGATGTCATATGGTGAGCTCATGTGTTAAAAGAAGGTACAGATGCATTGGTCCTTGAAATACTATAAAGAAATGGATGTGATGTCAGGAATCAATAAGCCACCATCGATTACTGCATCTCCCAGCCATGAGATAATGTACAGCACGGGAAAAGCTCTTAGGGACGACATTATCTGTAATGTTCTCCGCAGAATGACATGCCTGTAATGCCAAAGCAGAGCATGTGCTCATAGGGAAAAAGAGTTGATAGTGCCTACAGACCGCGCTGAAAAAAAACCCAGAAAAAATGCAGATGACAGAATGGCAAGTGTGATTCAGACCTCAGGGTGTTGATTTCTGGGAAAGCGGCTCAGGAGGCTGGAAGTACGAAGACAGATGGCCACATGATGCACCGATTCCCCTATGAAGCTTCACACACAACATGAAATCCATTTATGAGATGGCTCTGTGAGCGTAATGCCACTAATTTGGGTCTGATGAAGAACACACTGGGACTTTAAACCATCCCTAAAAGGATTTTTGAGAGCCCAGATGTGCTGTGCATTGAATTTGATTCAACTGTGTTTATCCCCGCAGGGGCTTTTAAAAGGACATCTCATCAGGTTATATACAGTATACAGACAGTTTTTAGACAACAGAAATGTGAGTGATTGCACTATGTTAGTGCACCAGTAGCATGAAGCTTTGAAAATGCCCAAATATTCATTACATCAACCAAAAAGTACAGTATTGAGGTCCTTTGCTTGAACATTTCCATTTCTGCTACTTTACACTAAATTATTGTACTTTATAAATAAAATATAATCAACAAATAAGTTGATATATTAACATAGGTTGAGACTTTATTAATCTTCGATTAGAAATTCACAAGCTACCCCACAGTATATATCAACATTAGGCTCCCCTTGACCCGCTGCGACATTAAAGTGATGTACACATTTATGCATCAGTAATTGTAGTTTCATAATATAGTATAGCCTACGTTATTTTGAAATGGCCCATTCTGCACAACATCATAAGAAAACTTGCAATCAGGCACAACTGCCCTCTTGCTAACTGCTGACACACTGAACTTTATCTTACAAAGGATTCACTGACTTTGACTGGTATTGATTTTGTGGCGGTACCAGACAGAACAGGCTTCTTTCCAATAAGGATCAATACAGGTGTCTAGGGGAGGCATTTTCTATTAATGGAGCCGTGATGAAGCCCAACTCCCCAACCTCTCTCCTTGTAATGAATTCATTATATTGTGTTTTTACTCATACTCAAATATCCAGACTCAAATATCTCAGCAAAGTTCTGTTAAATAAATGGCTAATGTTAGCATGCTAACAGGCTAAACTAAGATTGGTTTACTTAAACATTTCAGCTACTTAGCATCATCATGTTAGCATTGTCACTGTGAGCATGTTAGCATACTAATGCTACCATTTAGCTTAGAAGTGCTGCCAAACAGCTGCTAGCATGTCTGTAAACGCTTAGTCTTCTTTCAAAAAACAATTAGCTCGAATTTTTGAGAAACATCCACAAGGTAGAAGGATTAACTTTATTTGTAAAGGATGAAAAAGATGAAAAAGATGTTCATGGCAAAAAGAGGACAAAATGGTGAACCATGTGACTGATGGACATTGATGATGAAATGCTTACATGTTTAAGCAGTCACATGTTTTCATGATACCCCACCAGGGTTGTATCAAGAGAAAATCCAGATTAAAAAAAAAAAAAGACCATTTAAAATTCATCTTTGAAACATGTAGCCTGAAGTGACCTTTCACTTAAATGCTACCAAACTCACTCAGGCAGAAAAGAGGTTTAACAGCTCTCAAACACAAGACAGGCGGGCTGATTGCAGAGAAGGAGGCAGAGTGTGTCTGCTTTTAGAGGCTGTGTTGGCTCGAGTGAAGCCAAACTGGACACAAATCATCTGGAGCACCATCCAGAGGGGTGGGCGTGAGGGTGGGTGGGAAAGCAGAGCAGATAAAACGAATCCTAAAAAGCTCCTGGCAGCTGAATAAAACAGCCCCAAAGGCTGTCTGTCATGGCATGGTGTTCAAGCGTTGGCCTCCTCTTTCTGTTTCTGGCTTTGTTCATGTCCTGGTTTCACAGCACTTTCATCTCCCACCCTATCCTCTCCCATAGGTGCCTGTGTAATTACTACTGACACAAAGAGGAAGAGGCAAACATGAAACCGCAAACATTACAAAAGTAATTAATTCCTGTCGATTCATTCTATCTTTCAGTTCATTTGCTGGTTTGATGCGTTTGCCTTTTTCTGTCTTATTTCTCTGCAGCCTTGCTAAAAAAAAAAACCAGTGCTTTGGGCTCAGTTAATCACCACTGCCATCATACTGCATGAATTTACTGTCACTTATCATTTAAATTATGCAATGAAGTCACCTTGCCTGATCCTGCTGAATATTCTAATTTCTAGATTATAAACGCTCCACCATAGAGCCTCTAATAGCACACAGAGCATGAATCGTCTCTCGTAGCTTCAGTCTGCAGGAGCAGGTGTAGAAGTAGATGCCTCCTCCTGAATCATTTAAAAGCAATAAAAATTGTTACTTCACAGTCTTTCAGAGAACCGCCTGTTGCTTAGTATTTACTGTAATTATGATAACAGCAATGATGAGGGTGTTCAGATGTCTCTGTCCTTGATTTGATGATTTGGGGGTTGCAGTGAGTACATATTGTAACCCTCAGCTCTAAATCCTGTCACAGAGTAAGACAAACTCCGACACCAAGTGTGCAGTTTATATTTCTTCACAGAGCACCATGGGACCTGTTTAAGTGAATCCTTTTTTCTCTCTTACTTCTTTGTATTGCCTCCTGAGAGATCCGCACTAACATCATGATTGCATCACATCACATCTTTCCTGTGGGCATGAAATCGGCACAACAGCTGGGCTGTCAGAAGGTGTCATTTTTGCAAAAGAAAATAGGGGAATAACTGGCTGCAGAACATTTCAGACGATCCTCCTGAAACACTGCCGGCTCCCCTGCTGCTCTGCAATGAACTGCTGAACTCTGGGGCTGACTCTTTGACTTATTAAAGATTTAGCAGGTGGGTCTGCTGTCGTGCCCTTGACCTTCAAAGCTGCAGGGTGCGGCCGTGACTATATGAAGACAGTGAGCGTTTGGGGATTTGAAGGGACAGAAAGCTGACAAACAACTTTGCTGGCTTTGCCAGTCGACAGCGTTGGCAGACTGTCAACAGAGAGAATGCAATATCATTTGTAGTAAATTACCAGCCCACACAAAGTGACACAAGGCAGCGTAAGTCAAGTTGTTCTGACAGCTACTTCAGCCACACAGAGCACACATCTGCCAAGAAAAGTGCTCACACCCTCACACACATGCGTTTCGCTTACCCACATGTGCCAAAAAATGAAAGAAAACACACCAACACAGAAATGTCAAATTTTCCCTCTTTTCTGTTGATGTAAGAAAACAACAATGCATTTGCATTGGACAAAATTTACACGTCATTTGAAAACAGAGTATTTCTTTATGGAATAATGGTTGGGAAATTTAATTTAAATTAATCATGTGGTTGCTACATTTGATCATATTTTAGCATGAACTTATGCTTGTAAAAATTTTCTTGAATCAAGTTAGAAACTGTAGTTTTGGCGTTCAAATGTTTAATTTTAATTTCTTTAAACAAATTATATTTTCTTGCATCAAATGGAGCCTCCTCCCTACTTTAATGAAATATACAATACAAGATAAATTTAAGATGAATGAGATTAAACATAGTGCCTTATCATAGAGGGAAATGTGTTTACATCAACTACATCAGTCAGACTGACAAGACAAACCAGGAGTGTCAGGAGAAAAGTCTACCCGGCAGTGATAAACAACAGCAGCTAACCAAAGATCTTGTGATGTGAAAATATTATCTCTTCCGTCTGACAAGCCTATTCTCAAGAGACAGTGTTTTTTTGTTTTTTTTAAGGGAGTAAATATAAGTGAGAAAGAATATTGTAATATATGAACAAATATTTGGCTGACGTGGAGTAAAGTTAGCCAAGTCTCTTGTCTCTGATGTACAGTGCTATTAATGTAGAGCAGCTGGGAGCGAAATGAATATTTTTGTAACTAGAGTACAGGAGCCTGGGGGAGGATGCACAGTGTTGTGGAGAGGACCTGATCTCCTCTGCTGACTGGAGCTGAATCAGGTGGATCTGAGGAAACACAGCTCAGATACACAGGCTGAATTAAATTACAATGCCTTGACAGGGAAAGTGACAGCAGGTCTTTTTTTTTTCTTCCTCATAAGAAATTTGTTGCTGTTCATTTATATACAAAAAGTAACTTTCACAAGGCCAATCTATTTTAAACACTTAAACATTTTTTCAAAACATCTTGTTGTCACCACTAACATGTTGCTTCACAACTTTTAATTGGGGTGACCTTGTGATCAGAATGCAATAAAAATATCTGGGCTAACTGTGGATTTGACATCAGCACCACAACACACCACCAACCTCGGAAAATTGTGACAAGACACCAGATATAAAGTGTTTAATTTTGTCATGTTTCATAAGGCTGCCTGGAAATTAGAAAAGAAAATATCTGAAACTCTGAAATGGTGAGTCGTCATGTGAAGTTTAAAAATCGGTTAAAACATGTAAAATCACTGGTATAGTGGTCCTTTAAACAACACTGTCAGTGTTCCTCAGGCGGAGTGGACAGCGGCAGGATGTGGTTCTGGAGAAGTGGAAAGTCCAGAGTAAAAGCCAAGTGAGGCCTGCAGCGAGGCGCAGCATGTGGTCATGCTCCAGTAAACCGGAGTTCACTGGAGGTTAAGTGGGCTATAGCTTAACAACAGAAACTTCTGAGATCTATGCACAGCCAGGGAAAATACTCTCTGACAACTGACGTGTATTGCTGTCATTTCGATTTTGATGTCTGCTGGTGGGCCGTGGATTCAAGATTCAGGACCTTTTTTGTTACATGCAACATGCAACATAGTACAGGTGCAGTGAAATGTTTTGTCCCTGATAGCCTGTGCTAACTCTAAAAAGTAATAAGAGAACTAAACTATACAACCAGAAATGTGGAAGCAATAATAGAAGTAATATACTGTAACATGTATCTAACTGTCAGACAGAGTGATATCCCTGAGTGTACTGTAATAGATGGAGAGAGGAACATGTACCCTTTTCTGTTTAACAGTCTGATTGTGTGCGGACAGAAGCTCTTACAGAGTCTTTGATGCTGCAGAGTCGCCTGTCTGACTTCAGCAGCTAGAACAGTTTATTACTGGGGCGACCGGAGTCCCTGGGGACCCTGAGAGCCCTGACCAGACACTGCCTGGTGTAGATGTCTTGAAGGGCAGGGAGTTTAGTTTTGTCTCTGCAGCAAGGCTGATTCCTAAAGCACACGGAGCAGAGCAAACTCTGTCGCCGCTTCTGCAACGAGGCTACACACAGAGTAATCGTTTGCTCCGACCCCTGGGACGTCGGGGAGACACTCCACTGCTGTGCTCCTGACTGGCGAGTCCATTTTACCCTCGGCTACACGGTCCAGGCCACCGACTAAAGCACCGCTTCAGTGCCCACACTGCTCTCAGAGGAAGTGACCTCAATACATCCAATAACCCTGCTCGCACAAGCACGACAGCTGTGGTAGATTGGAAACACTCCCGGTTTCTTATCTTAGATGCTGCTAAAATGAGAGAGTACATTGTTTTGGTGGTGTAAATGTCAAGGGAAGAATGATTCAGAGTTTCTTCATGCAGTTTATATCTAGATGACATCTTCAAATAAAAAGCAGGCAAATGTTTGTAATTATTGAGGAAGTGAAATAATATTTAACCAAATTAAACTGAATTTTGACTATCACATAAATATAACCAAACTTGGCACACTTTGTCTCCGAAGAACTCTGAAAGAGCAGCAGGCTAAACCCACAAAATGTGTTCTGTATAGGGAGGATAAGGTTATCGTGGTAGTACAAGTGGTTTATTTCTGCAGCTTTTTCTCTCCTTACAGCTTCTGCCACCATCAGATTTTTACAGGGTGTCTAAGAGGCAGGGCCATGACTGATGAGACAAAAATCAACCAGTTTAATCAGTCTACATGAAGACTGTCAGTCCACCTACAGCCTCTATTCATGGAAAGTAGGCAAATGTTATGGCTCTTTGCAGTGATAGGTGAGTTACCATACTGAGCCACAGGAGCTGATTTGTGCTGATTATCGGGGCCTATGTGACTGCGTGCGCCACTGCCAGGTGATTGTGTGGGATCCTGCATTTGGCACTTGTTACTGTTGTTTTCCACAGAGATGCTAATCATCCAGCATGCGCCGGAGGCATGATTAAATGTCACACGGCTCCCTCGGTTTTGGCCCTCTCACTGTGAATAAACCTCTCACCCACAGGCTGAGTCTGGAGGGCTGGAGTCTGCAGCCACGCTCTGAGCAGCCTGAGCCACGCAGAGCCACAGCTCCCCCTACAGGTCACTGTAGGAAAGACAACAACAGTCAGGTCAGTGGGCAAACTCCCGATGTCTCAGCATTTCAAACTGAGCGATTTATACATGGATGATACATTTGTTCTTTTAGTTTTTTATTTAATGAGTGTTGAAGAGTTTGTTTGGGAAATGGCAGATAAATTGTTGTTTCACTTGTACCTAAACGCAACTGTTTTTACTACTAAATTACTACCGGTATATTGTGTATTTCTCGTTTCTCTTACGATGTTACCTTTATCAAATAAGTCATCAGACAGCAATTTTGGGAAGCTGAATTGTGCCATAAACTGTACATAAAAAAAATGAAAAGGCGAGACTGCCCTCATGTGGTGAATCCAACTGTAAATCATGGGGCCATCTTGATCATGGGAAAACTGCGGCCTCAGAAGAGCCAAATTGTGCCTTTCTTTGTACTTAAAGTGAAAATATGTACATTTTCATCAGTGTATCTGTGCAACAGTTGGCGAGAAGGTTGGCAGATTTCAGGCTGTGTGCAATATTCTTGTGAAATGCTCACAGGAAAGCAGTGTATGAATTCTGGGAGTGTCAGAAAATGGACAGAATTGGGGAAGAAGGCTGAAGTGATATTATGATAAAGTGCCCATGGTGTGCATTATGCTGCATCTAAGTAACTTGACACAGGAAGCTATACAACATAGGCACTATCATTTTGACATCACATTTTAATCACAGTAACCAAGACGGAGTCAGGAGATTTACAAAAGACTCAGAGGCAACACATAACAACACATAATGTAATAATAAAATCAGAAATTGCACATGTGGGCTGACAATACATGAGTTATATTACATAACTGCATAAATACATGAGTTATATTACATAACTCATGTATTGCAAATGGCAAAGCAAAGCAAACGGCAGTGCACGTGTATGACAGATAAACATTTCATTTACTGATGGTAAGCCTTTAACAAATATAAACAAACACTGTACAGACAGGGATGTATTCATTTTAAGGATATGCTCAACATGACTACAATAATCAAAATGAATTTAATTCCAAACCTCATCAAACTACACATTTCTCATATTTAATTATCCAGTAACAAACTCCTAAAAAAACAAGAGCTAAGAAATCTCTATATACACAGGCAGTAAAGTCAACAACATTCATTCTTCAAGCTCCCTCTCACATCTTATTGGCAGACATGATAACTAACATATTCCAGTCACAGCACGTAATTGTGCTCAACTCCCAGCACATAATCAGCTATACTTTACAGGGCTACTTTGTGCATGCACTTTGACTGGCAACACCCCCAGATCCTTGTAGTGTAATCCAAAAATCACACATACATGTGGTTTAAAAAAATTACATGCAAGAACTGTAGCATTTTCTTTTTTTTAAACAAATGCTTCAATTCTTCAAAAGAGCCTCCAGAGTCCAACCAGCAGACTCATCATCAAGTATTAAAAGAAAACTAAGCCAGCATGAAACATTTAATTTTTCTTCTGAAATTCATGAGACAAGTTGTATCTTTATTTAGCCTCAGTCCCAACAGCATTGCACAATACTCAACGAACTGTAGAGATCCCTTTCAGACATTAAAACAGACCACCTACCAAGTACATGTATGGGACATGATATAAAATAAATTGCCATGATTTATTTATTTTTGTTCCTCTGTTGATCAGACAGTCCTGCTGCCGCGACGTGCTAAGGCTCGAGTGTTGAGTCTTTGAGTGCAGTGTTCCAGGTCTGTCTTGAGCCGATGTGCTTCAGGTCGGTCTTCTGGCTTCACACTCAGCATTAACCTTATGATGATGTACTGCAATAATAATAATAATAAAAAAATCATCATTATCATCATCAACATAGTAAAAATAAAGAACAGCCACAGAAAAAAACATCCAGATAGATAGATACTTTATTTTGACATTTTTAATAAATTAAATTTTAACGGCTGATTGCAATATTCCTCAAATACTGTCATATAATACATTTTTTTTTTCATTACTGAAGCAACATTCCTGTTTTTGGCTCAACAGATGGAGAACTGTGATAGCAGTTCAAACACCAGTATGTCCCACCTGCCCTGTTAGTGAACATCGGCAGTAAACCGACACCCCCTTTACAAGCAGGTGAAGTAACCAGGTTACAGTCAGCTCTCCCCAGTAAGCTGATTTCTCATGTCACGTCATGTAAAAGAAAAACCTGGTTTCTTTAAGTAGCGAAGGGGATTAGAGAAACAGTTTCCCCACTTTTAATATTTGTTGATCCAGGAAGATTTGAGTTGCGAGTGCTACAGCTCATACATTAATCAATTATTTCACTTTCTGAACATGAGGTGTTGATGTGATGCGCAGTAAAATTCTGATGTATTTTGATTGGCTGTCAGCGTTTCTATCATTCATCAAATCCCAAAAATATTGTTGTTGCCGTTACAGTGTGGACTCCGCCATGAGTGTCCTTGAGTGATGATTTTTAAACGATATATTTATGGTTATTGTTCTTGGTGTGGACGGCCCTTTGCTCCACCTCTAACCATAACCACTACTTGCCTAAACTTAAGCTTAACCTAACCTTAAAACATGTCTTCATCTTAAAGACAAGACACACATGATAAAGACGGAGCTGACACGCTCAGTAAACACACTCTCATTAACATACTGATGGTTCTACTGCAAGTACATTCACAAAATGTTGACATACCTCTTCAGGAAAGCTGCTTGAAAACTCTTGGGGAAGTTTCTGTCTTCTGGCGTCACCCCAAATCTGGAAGTCATGCAGCGACAAAAAGGGCTTGACACATCTGATACGTTGCTCAATTATTTCTTTAAATCATTTACAAAGATATCTAATGAAAATGCCTGGTACCATATAAATGAACTTAAACAATTAACAACATAGCCAGGTATTAATGACACACTAAGTTAAATTTTGTATTGTAAACAACTCACCAGCTCTCTTTCATGACCAGTGTAGATTTTCCAAAGAAGTTCAAAGAATATCAGCCCCAAAGCAAAAATGTCAACCTTTCGGTCATAAGTCGTCTCACTCTTCTGTCGTAAAACCAGAACACAGCACATTAACAAAAGGCACGAGGCAGCTTAATGTTTCTCCTTATTCACCATATGTTAAAAATAAGCACTTATAGGTCACTGTGTGCAAATAATCCAATAGGATTAACTAAATCAATACGAGTAGTTGCTGTGTTTTTCTTTTAAATTGTAAAGCACTTTGAGCTGCATTGTTTGCATGAAAGGTGCTATATAAATTAATTCATTCAATAGCTAATGGAGCCATTGCTGTATTTGTTTTAACGTCATTATATCACATTAAATCCAACCTAAAGACAGGCAAAAGTGATTAGAACCTTACTAAAAATTTATTTTTTCTTCAGTGAAGTTGCTATGAAAATGATAACACACTCCAAGGTGCGACATTTACTGCTACCTGCTTTCACCACAGGATACCTTTAATGTCCCCCTTTGACAACCAGTATTTAATAATACTGAGGAAACGAACATCCATATAGACTATCTCACCTGCTCAGGAGCCATGTAAGACGGGGTTCCTTTGTACACTGTTCTCTCCATCACGTTGTCAGCATCGTCATCATTCTCTGCAGTGACCAGACCAAAGTCTCCAATCTTCACTTTTCCATCTCGTCCAAACATGATGTTGGCAGGCTAACCAGAGGAAAGACATAGAAGAGACAATGATGTAGCTTCACGACTGATGGGATGTAATAAATTATTTTATCCACTTCCTCTCACCTTCAGGTCTCTGTGGATGAACAACTTGGAGTGAATGTACTCGACTCCACGGACTATTTGCAGAGCAATGGTCAGGCTTTCCTGTCTTCTCTTTGAGTTTCGCTGTTTCATGTTCCTCTCATTTATCCAGTCCTTAAGTGTTGTGGTCTCACACAACTCCATCTGAATATAGAGGAACTTTGTAGATGAATTACTGGAAGACCTAGAAAATTAAGAAAAGACATAAGTGCATTAACACACCTCATATAGTGAGTAAGGATTTTAAAGAGCAACTTAACACCTGTTGTAAATTTCATCTTAGTTTAACTTTTCACCTTGCTGTGGTGATGTACAGGTGAACCCCACAACCCCCTGATACACTTATCAGTGATGCTGGGTGTAACTTTCTACCATAGGTTCCTATGGGCTGTTCTATAAATGCGGATCTGTGTGCACGTCCCATCAAATGGATCCGTGTCAATGAAGCGTTTCAGAGATGAAGAGAACTTACTGTGCTTCTCCTGGACAGGTAACAGGCGCATACCACTTAGGCTCAGTCCTTACCTCAGTGGCCATGGGTTGGAAACGGCCCGTGGCCCTTTGCTGCATCTCATCCCCTCTCTCTCTCCCTGACCATCCAGTCACTCTCTGACTGCCCCTATCCAATTAAAGGCAAAAACTGCCCAAAAAGTAAGTATGAAGATCGGAAGATGGGCTCTTTTTACAATGGTTGCATGCTGGATCTATGTCTGGGAATCTCTCCGACAACTTCTCTTTAGTCCAGTGCAGTATTACACACCGTAATAGTCCATGCCTTGCACGTATAGAGGAGGTGTGGACTTGTTTTAATATAGTATCCCAACTTTTGTCTGTTATGTTCTCACCCAGGTCCTGCTCCCATCTATGTCTAATGGTGGTGAGGGAAGAATTTCTTAAGGCTTTAAGTTAGTCTTTAATAAGTAGATGAGACTTACTGTGATGTGCTGCAGCTGTCATCTGAATTGTCCAATTGGTACCCCGAATCCTCCACCCAACACGAGTAGAATCGGACGATGTTGTGGTGATGGAGGTCCGACAGTGCCCTCACCTCTCGTAGAGCTTTCTTGTTCCTGAGGAGTGAAGAAAACAGCTGTTAAAACCTCTTCTTGTCTTGCACTGCATCTGAAATAGTTACATCACACGATAAAAAAACGTTGTATACTTGACTTACTCTTTACAGGGGACAATCTTTACAGCATAAAACTTCCCCAACAGTTTCTGTTTTGCCTTGAAGACACAACCAAAGGCTCCTCTGCCGATCCGCTCTATGGAGTCAAATTCTGACGTAAATGTTTTACTGTTGAAGGAAAAGATGAGAAGATATATATCTGCCATTCTGATTGTAGATCAATTTTTGGGATAGACCCAAAGTAAACATATTAACATGCTAATTTTAAAATCCAGTGTTTAAACTTTCCATACCTGGAGGTTTCTGATGACGTTGATGTCCTCTCACTCAGACCTGTTCCTGTGTTCATTTCTTCAGGAATCATCACATCCTTCATCAACAAAACAAATCATGATTTAGAGCTTATACTGTAGAAAAAAACTACTATACTATTGAATTGATTCCAATCCCCAGTAGTCACTATACCTGTTTGCTGTTCTGACTGGTGTTTTGAAAATCTGCTGCATATCTAAGAAGATATAAAAAATTATTAGCAGCAATAATATCATTTTGTGATCTTTGTGCCATAATATTTGGTGAAATATTATGTACTGTAACTTTAAGGTGAGTCTGATGATGGACTTACTCTCTTCTGGGCTTCACATCAGGATGTTCCTTTGTAATTGGAAGAAAAATGGTGCCAGTAAAAATTAAACAACATTTTAGAGACATACCAAGACAAATCAAAATGTCTTTATCATAAAAATAATCAAAAGTTTTGTTTGCTCTAAATAATCATTCCCATAATAATCTTCAACCACATGATATCATGTCATCTTATACAGAGAATAGTCTGAAGCATCAAATCATCATAATTACACATCAAGGGCTTAAACAAAACCCAGTGTTTAGCCCCTTTAGGGGAATGTAATCCTAGTGCTTTAACTTCCAGTATCATGTAGAGTGAAGATTAGAAAGTGAAGTGAACAGACCTGAACCATGCAATGGTTTGATGAATCGCTGAAAGCAACGCAGTCACTTGTAGTTGTTGCCACACTTTTTGATTTTGTGTCACAGAACTCCCTTTTGACGATACAAAGAGAGACATTAGTAAAATATGTGACATATGTTTGTCAAACCTGTTTGACTCTCACATTATTCAGTGTCTTACAGTTTAGTTTGTGGTGTGGAGCGCTTGGTTAGGGCACCGTCATCACATACAGAGCGACAGAGGGACACCTGAAACACATGGAGTCTTAAACTTCTGCATTGTTTTATTTTTCATAGTGGTTTTCAGAATAATATCTTGGTTTGTATATGTTACAAAAAGGAATTTCAAAATAAAAAGCTGAAGTTGTTAGGGTGTAGTTCTCTACAGCAACAAATTTGGTGGCTATTCTCAATTCTTCAGGAAAAAAAAATACAATGCGGATGTTGACAGATTACTAATGTGACCATAAAGCTTATGTGAATATATTAAAAGTACAGGAAATAGTCCAAGTCTAACTGTTCCTGTAGAACAGTCAGGCCAGCTGAGCTACATTTTGTTTGGCTTCGTACCCTCAGATATAGAGAATTATTATTTTTTCCTTTTTATTCTTGATTACTATTTAGTAGACTAAACTGTGGCCTGTATATTTTTGGTTCACGTCTTTACTTTGTTACAGACACCTTCATCATTTAGAACATCATAATCCACACAAGCACCTCAATGTTTACAATTTCTGCAATTTTCTAGTGCTTCATACAGTATATGCCAGGAGAGACTGGTGTGTATTACAACTCACCTCTGTAGCATATACATCACATACAAGGGGCGCTGCCTCCTCCTTGGCTTCCTTCTTGGTTTTCCCAGAGGCAGCCGTGTACTTATCACCAGCCACAAAGCTACAGCATTTAAAATTAGACAATCTTTTTTCAATACATTTTTGAGCACAGACTAAACAAGTACAAAGTAATTAGGATGAATGTGGACACTTACGGAGTAGCATTATTTGGTCCTGGTCTTGATTTCACAGACTTCATAGGCACCATGCTCCTCTGACCATATTCATTGAGACGGTAAGGTTTAGCGATACTTTTCTGATAAACTTGTTCCGTAGGATTTTTTGCCACATTTTCTGATGCATTTTCACACTGAAAGAAAAAATAAAGTTTACTCTATTTAGCAACTACTGCAATCTTTCAGGATAAACAAACCGATTAATCAAACATGCTTCCGTTTATGGTTTTCCACATGTGACCATACAATTAAAAAAGAAGAATATTCATACCATCGGCCTCTGATTTTCTTTCTCACTCAAACCTCTCAGTGCACTTTTAGCTGCATTCTGCTTGGCTTTCTTTTTGCTCTCCCCCACACCATTAGGAAAGTCTTGGCCATTGACCACGGCCCTCAGGACGAACCTGGTGAAGAGTTGTTCAAATCTGTAGTTATTGATGATGATGGTGACATGCGCACACACACGCACACGCACACACGCACACGCACACACACACACACACACACACCACAGCTGTGTGCTACAGCTCTCTTTAGTGTTAGTGCTTTTCTATTTGTGGATTTTGTTTATTTTCCCGCATATTTACTTATCTCACTTTACATTTTATTGTTTGGATGTACTTTTATCTCTTTGTGTAACTGTAACATTACACAAAACTTCGTGCAGTTAATTATCACTGAAAAAACAGATGAAACTCCTACTACACCGTACAATCAAAACATGACTTATACTTTCTGATGACCAAACCAATATCTATTTTAAAACTGAAAATAAAATTGTCAGACATTTCACAAACTTTTCAGGAGTTTGTATGGAGTAAATCTTATATTGTCGTCACAGTCTGGTGCACCGGGCTCTCCCTGACCCTGAAGCCCTTCACCGGATGAAGTGCATGCTGCATGCAAACTCGCATAGACAGCCACCTACAAAGACCATGCAGGTATGTAGGAACCGTACTGTGCTGTAGGAACCGTACTGTGCTGTAGGAACCGTACTGTGCTGTAGGAACCGTACTGTGCTGTAGGAACCGATAAGCTGAACCGAATTTTTTTTTTCGGTTCCCGGTTCTTAGCATTTTGATACCGGTTGTAATTTGAAAAAGTGTTTTTAAACAGTATGTTTCTGGGGTTGCAGGAAAGAGAAACTTAAAATATAACGAAGTTTAGCAGGTGCGTGTCTGGTAAACATCCGCTGGACATACTTCTGCATGAGGGACCGAGTGGGAAATTAAAATGGCCTCAACTCACCTTTGAGGACATTCCGGTCCCTCGGGGGCAGCGGCCTCAAACTTCAGCTCTGAGCCTGTTCGTCGTGCATGCTCCTTTAGTTTAGCTACATAGTTTTTTCTTCCCATCCCGAATCGTAAAAAACACCCTGAGTGCACAAACTGGTGAACGAGGCACAAGCACTAGTTGTGTCACTGCTGCAGTTCCTTCCGTCAGATTTAAAGTTCGCTCTTCTTTCTCTTTCGCCTCCCCCTCCTCCTTTCACTCACCAGCTTCCTCTTCTTTTATTAGTGGTTGGCATTATCGCCCCCAACTGGTATGGAGTGTATGTGTGTATCAGACTGTCTAATCACACATAAAAAAAAAATAAATAAAAACTCATATTTTTTCAATCAAATTAGTTACTCTAAGATACTGTTATATGATTCAATAACACTCATTCAAGTTCTTTTGTAGTAGATCTATTAAATCAAATCAATATTTTGAATCGTATGCCTTCTGTCTGACTCACATTTCTGACAGTGTAGGATAAAATGCCTGTTTCTTCGTGTCCACAGTAATCACGAAGAAACAGCCTGTATTTTTTCCTGCCTGTATTTTGTTTACCAGTTTAAAAAAGTATACTGTTTAGTCCAGTGTGTCCAAATCTGACTCTTGAAATTACTGTCTCATTCATCCTGGTCCTTCCTGCTCACCTCATCTCTCCCACTTTTCTTAGAGCTCTGTAAAACCATCGTCCTTTTCTTTCTTCATCCCATTTCTTTTGCCACCTTTCCTTCAATCTTTGCTTCATAATGCCCTTGATGTCTGTCAGGCAGAAATCATTATGATTACGTTTTGTGGCCTCGTTTGCAACCTTATCTGACATTTGATTTCCTTTGATGCGAATATGTACCAATAACCACAAAAATATTACTGTAAACCCCCTCACTTGAATTCTGTATGTTTGCAGTATTGCCAGCTTTTCTCCAGTGTACATTAAACTTCCTTATTTATACTTTTTCCTACTCCTACTTTATTTATTAAACTCTGTGATGCATCTGTATTGATCTTGATGTAACTATGGTAACTATTCATATAAGCCTGTATGGTATGTGAATATAAACTCCTTACCGTTGTTCTTCCTTTCTAACAACGTAAAATCTACTGTGGTGTCTGGAAGTATCCAAGGTGGTATTGCTGGCCTGACCTTTAAAGTCATATATACTGACACTTAATGTTTTACTGATGAAGCTGTATGCTGCCTGTACAGAGCCAATGTGTCTACATACAAACTAGCAACTGTAAATAAAATACCATTTTGCCCAGGATAATCATTATTTTATTTTCCAGCTTCACATAGTCAATACAAAGCAAAGGCTGTATTGTGACATCACTTAAAAGACATTTACACAACAAATAAAAACATTTAATAAAAAGTCAGCTGTTGACACTGAAATTACCCCCCACATGATTATTTAGAGCAAAGATGTTAATTAATGTAAAAGTCCCTTTTTAAAATCATGATACAATAGATTTTTATCTTTCATTGATGTTCCTGTCTACATGTTGAAGTGTCCCCAAACCGCCAAAGATTACCATAGGTATGTGAGTATGTGTGAGTAACTGAACGTGAGGCCTTGTGAGGCGCTTTGTACAGATCTCAGGTTAAAGTGCTATAAAGCAAACATACATCATATCATTTCATGAAATAACAGACATCAGATGCGACAGATTTTCATCATCTTCTATGATTTCTTACTTGATTTATCTTTTGTGATTATCAGACAGTGACATTTTGCTGATGCATAGTTTTTAGTGCGTTGAGCCATTGATCCAGCTCTGCCTTCAGTCTACTTGCTTCAGGTCGGGTTTCTGGCCTCAGACTAAGCATTGATGTAATCATTCGTTTCTGCAAAAAACAGCAACAACATCATCATCTCCTGAGAGCAGGAAATGTTGCAGTCATACTGCAACATTTCTGAAAATCCACTACACAGAATTCCCCACACATGAACTTTGCTCAGTCAATGGACCAATGTAAATCTTTTTAAACTGAGATTGAAAGCATCAACATCAACATCAGTGTGCAGCTTGATATTTGACAATATCCACATACACAGCAACAGTTCTGTTCTGACTCCTCATACTTTGAGGCTTTAGAGATGGGTGACTGTTGTAACAGTGCAAACGCATGTATGCCGCCCTGTGGGAAATACTCTTTCATGTGGCATGGAAGACAGTTAGGATAAAAAGTATATGGTCACCTACCTCTTGGGGAAAAGTTATACCAAACTGTTTTGGGAACTTCTGAATTCTGGCATCCTTAAAAACCTGGTGTTTATGCAGTGATAAAAGGATGAAAGAACATGTTAGTTAGCTTGAGATACAATCATGATTCAAATCATGCTGTATTGAACATTGCAAATAAATACAAGAAAGATCAAATAAGACTTTAGATACACAACAAAGTTCCATCATATCTGATATATACACAGATTTTTGTAAGTACTATATTGAAAAGAAATCAGCCAGTGGTGTAAAGTTAGCTGCTTTTGTATATAACAGATATAACCGTGTAACATGGTAACTTTGTCGAGTCATTTGTCACACTTATACATACATACTTATACTTATACACACCACTACTCTTTCATGGCCAGAGGAGAGTTTCCAAAGAAGTTCAAAGTAAATCAGCCCCAAAGCAAATATGTCCACTTTTCGGTTGTAGGTCGTCTCACTCTCCTGTGATAAAATAAAAATGCAGTATTAACAAGTGTCACTACAGCAGCCTAATATGTCCCCTTAATGATCTCACATTAACAGATTAAACTCAATAGTTACTCTTATAAGGTAAATAAAGCTAACTCAGTGTCTCTGTTTGCATTTACAGTAACATTTTAAAATAAAGGCCTAAAGGCTGTAAACACTGCAACTACCACTGATATATAAAGTCAGTAAAGATGGGAATCACATTATTATTTTATAAATATACCAGCATATTTTACTAAAATGTGCTGTTGTAATACGATGTAATAGCTCTCAGTGCCCACAGTGAACACAGGTGATGGGGAGACACACGGCGAGTGTTGAATTTGTTGTACAACAGAATAAGAACAGGAGAAGTTATGACTGGATAAGCAGTGAGAGAGAGAATTGGATGCTCTGGGTGGGAAACTGGGACAACTGATAAGTATGGTGGGCATAGATGGTAGTAGTAGGTTTGTAGACTACTAGTAACAGATAACTTAACCCAGCCTGTAAAAGTAAGTGCAAGCACAAGCATTTAAAAACAATAATACAAAAGGATCAAATGCCAATGTCAACGTCGACCATCTCACTTGTTCAGGAGCCATGTAAGATAAGGTTCCTGTTTTATATGTCCTCTCCATCAGCTTTTCATCATCGTCATCAGCCTCAGCAGTGACTAGACCAAAGTCCCCAATCTTCACTTCTCCATCCCGTCCAAACATGATGTTAGGAGGCTAACCAGAGAAAGCAAAAGGGGCAATTAAAACTAATTGACACCAAGCTCCTTGAATGACGTACAATAAGAAATGATCTGGTCAGCTTAGTAACTGTTGGAAAATCAAAAATTCACCACTCATAAACCCAACATGACATGAATTTTGTCACAAAAATTAGACAAATTCATAAGTTTATTTAAGTGACTTCAGGTGGGGTTTCTTTCCATCCTGACTGAATTTATCAACAGAAAATGTTGGTGGTGAGAATCAACATTCATCAATAAACGGCAGCACACAGCAACACATCTTAAGTCGACTTTGTCTCACCTTCAGATCCCTGTGGATGAGATTTTTGGAGTGGATGTACTCGACTCCACTGACTATTTGTAGAGCAATGGTTAGACCTTCTTCTCCTCTCTTGGAGGCTTCCAGCGTCATCTCATTCCTCTCATGTATCCAGCCTTTAAGTGTTTTGTTGTCACATAATTCCATCATAATGTATAGGAACTGTGGCGATGAATTACTGACAGACCTAAAAAAGAAAAAATTGGTGAGATATCACACTTCTATTTTTAGTAAATAAGAATAGTAACATATTAAGTGTGGATGAGACTTACTGAGAACTGTTTGTTGAACTGTGGTCTTTGTACTCTGTATCCTCTGTCCAACAATGGTAGTATCGAACAATGTTCTGGTGTTGAAACTCTGATAATGCCTTCACCTCTCGCAGAGCTTTTCTGATCAAAGAATTGCATGAAAATTAGTTAATAAAACTATCCTGCAATGCATCTGTTACTGAAATGTCACTGTACTTGTACAAATAAATGCTGAAATGTACACTGAAAAGTTGCACTGCATCTTGCACAGACTTACTCATTACTACGGACAATCTTGATGGCGTAATACTTGTTCGACAGTTTTTGTCTTACTTTGTAAACACAACCAAAGCCTCCTTTGCCAAGACCCTTTATGCTATCAAAGTCTGATGTAAATCTGTAGAAGTTGACAAAATAGTTTAGACATGAAGGTAAAAAGAAGCAAGGAAAACAATAATGTCTTGTACACAACCTGCAAAAGTGTACATATGTTTGTACACTCACACACACACACACACACACGTATACTGTACATACTGTGTGTGTGTGTGTGTATATATATATATACACACACACACACACACACACTTTTGCAGGTTGTTATAAATAAGCTTTGTACACTCACTCACACACACACACACACACGTATACTGTACATACTGTGTGTGTGTGTGTATATATACACACACACACACTTTTGCAGGTTGTTATAAATAAGCTAGTATTGTAGTTTTTTCATACCTTGACTGGACTGATGTATTACCCATACTCCTGTTTTCGACAGCAGCCTTAGAGAATAAAATAAATACATGATATGGATTTACTATGTTGAAAAAAACTCCATCTGAATTACTAAGAATAGCTGGCCTGCAGTCTTGTGCCCTGCTCTGACTATAAGGTTGGATGTAGACATTTCATCCATGTCAAGTTGCTACAGCGACTGTCTTTTAGAGCAACTCTCTGCATATTACAAGTAGTTGTTAGTATTGCATTTACAAGAACTTAAAGAAAGGTCCACACTCTGTAACTACTTTATGCAGTTTTAATGAGATATCCACCAGTGATGTTTCAAGCTCCATATTCTTGGAGGATGAACTTTTCTTTTAACTGTCAGTTCGTTATGATTTTAGAGAAATAACAGACCTGATCCTCAGTTGGGTTTGATAAATCTGTGATTGCAGAGTCATTTCTACTCGATGCCACGCTTGGTGACTCCCTTGAAGAAAACAATGAGAGACACAATTTGCTTTGCTTTACTATAAATTCTAAAATCTGCTTAAATACTAGTGTCATTGAGGAGACTTACAGTGAAGATGGTGTTGATGAACTGGTTGGTGCATCACTTCCAGACCCAGTTGACCATAAGGGCTCCTACAGCACACAAAATGTGTTTGGTTGTTACAATGTAAATGCTCCAAAGATAATGGTGTACAGTACACTGTTTAATGTCAGACATAATTAATTAGTTAATATTATATTTCACCTTAATAGAAACATTTTAATTTTTCATCATGGTAAATGACAGATACAATATGCAAAAGCAGCTGGTGATAGAATCTGCTGCACCACTGTTAGTATGAGCCAATATTATTAACTACACTCTTTCTCTCTCACAGCAAAAAAGAACAAATGACCACTGACTGGTTTAAATGTTTTTGTGATAAGGGCTTTTAAAATATAAGCATGCATGCTGTGGTGACTGTGCTGAGACACCTGACTCAACAACTGCTGCAGAAAGCCAGTCTGAGCAACACAGACCCAAACCAAACTTTCTCGCTTTATAAATAGTGCTCGTTATGAGTGTAGGCTTAATCATGAGAGAACAAACCTGAGCCCTGGAAGGGTTCGATGAATCTCTGAATACTATTGATTCACTTGTACTGATTGGCTCGCTTAGTGATGATGATTCACTGGGGTCCCTGGCAGAATACAATGACGGACATAGGGACAGACTTCTCAGTATTTAGTACATTGATAGTACAGGTATACAGTTCTGCTCTCCTACCAATGTCACTGAGTGCTTACTGTGTAGTTGATGGGGCAGAGGCAGATGGTGCACCATCTTCGGACACTGCGGACCTGAAGGACACCTAAAATGCACAGAAAAGGTGTTTAACGTAATGTTAAAAATAATCATTTAATGTGAATTTCACCTCAGTGAAACCATTTCATTCAAGTGAAGCTGGTTTTGAGGTGGGCTGCTGCCATTGCTAATATGAGCCATTACCACTAACTATAGTTTTCTGAAGAAAAATCTTCTATTATTCTGCCGAATTATATTTTGATGACACAGAGGGAGTAGAAAATATTAAATACCTGGCTGTCCCAGTCAGACTGTTCTTGAAGAGCAGACCAGGCCAGCTGAGCTGCATTTTGTTTGGCTTCCTTGATACCCTTACCCTCAGCCACAGGGTACTCCTTGTTGTCGATCACTAATTTGTAGAAAAATCTGTGCAGGCAGAGAGGAAATGTTTACACCATTTTTTTAAGATTTCTCTCTCACATCTATCAAGGGTTTTCATACAGTGTCTCTAGTGTCTATTCAGGTTACAGTGATTCAGTCGTACTCACTGGGGGCTATGTGGTGGACCGCATCTTCTCTCTAAGATGTAATCATGGGAACGCTTTGTTTTCTGACAGTAGTGGTTGACAATTCCAATGAAATTTGTCTTTGTAAAGCTGCTGTCTTTGGAGTTCACACTCAGGCCTCTTGTCTTAGTACTGTAATAAACAAGTAACATTTCACATTGATGGAGACATCAAAATTAAACCATGCATTGTCTTTTTGATACACTCACCAGATATCAGAAACATCCTGAGTTAATGCCTCATGTTGCTGACCAGATGTACTGTTGTAATTCTCATCTGCAGTCTGGGGAAAAAATGTGCAATTTTGAGATGGTTCACACAGTAGACTGTGGCCTGCTGAGTATGTCACACATTGTAACACAGTATGTTTTTACTGTAGGTCTATGATTCAGTACTGGTGTGTATCAATATTAACTCACCTCTGTAGTTTTACTGCCATGTATCACATCATATACAAGCTTTGCTGCTTCCTCCTTGGCTTCCCTCTTTGTACTTCCAGAGACAGCTGGGTACTCCTTATCACCAACCACAAAGCTGCAACATCTAATATGACAAAAAACTTTTATTTAATGGATCTTTAAATGCTAACAAAATACCTAAGAATTTGGATGTAGTTTGCATGCTTACTGAACAGTATTATTTGGTCCCGGTCTGGTTGACTCCACAGCCCTTATAGTCAGCCTGTTCTTCTGACCATATTGATTGAGCCAACATATATAGTTGATGTTACTGATACTTGTCTGAAGAACTGGTGCAGTGGAAGCTTCTGTTCCATTTGTCTGTCAAAATAATAGCAAATATACATCAAGGAGACATATGCCACAAATTAGTCTTTTCCTTTTTAATACCTACAATTCAACACGCTCTAAGAGGAACAATAATCTTACTAAGTCCGCTGAGTCCTGGTGTTTGTTCTCCAACAAGCAGTTCAGGGCATTTTTAGCAGCATTTTGCTTTGCTTCTTTCTTGCTCTTCCCCACACCGTCTGGGTAGCCCTTACCGTTTAAGACTGCCCTCTTGCTGAATCTGTGGAGCAATCGTCACATCAGCTGGGGAGTGGTTTAAATTACATAAATCAGCACATTGCCAGTTTCAGCCTGTAGGAAGTAACATTTGAAGTCATCATCTAGGGATGTTCAAACAGCCTTGTTCAGTTATATCTATAGAGTAACTATAACCACTGCTTTTATTCAAACTTTTGCTCAAGTCTTTCCATTTTGTGCAATTTTATACCTCTCCTCTGTCACCTGACAATTTACTATGCACATTACAAATAAACATTTTACAGAGCACATATTATCCCAGCCATGTTATCTGCTGCTATAAGAGACACATTAACGTACATGGAAAAAATCTCTTATTGCTGTGAGTACAAAGTTGTGAGAATCCTACATTACTTCATACATTTGTTGTATATTTAGTTTCAAGATATTTTAAGAGTTTTCTAATGTACCAGGCCTCCTGCTGAAATGTAATGAAGATTAGCTGCTTTGCTGTGGGTATCATGCCACCCAGAGAGACTCACCATATGGGGTGGAGCATGACTACGGCAGAATAATGTTCTTAGATATTTATAACACGGATACAGGCATGTATTCAACTTACGTTTTAGCATGGTCAGGACCAAAAGAGCCAACGTCGTCATAGTGCAGTTCATAGCCTCTTCTCTGTGCATGCTCGTTTAGCTTAGCTACGTAGTCTCCAGTTGCCATTATAAATGACGCAGCAGATTTTACGCTTAAATTACATTAAAAAAATGGACGAACAAAGTACAGAGCTCAGTGCTCCCGTCTCTCCCCTTCCCTCGTCCGTCTGACTCCTCGGTCTGCGCACATATACGGCTCCTCTTTCGGTTCAGCTGACTTCAGACACCTTTAAGTTTCGATTCCTTCATAATTCACGGAGATGGCTCAACTGTATCAGAACTATCGAAACTGAAACTGGGAAAAATGGAGGAAATGTATCAGTATGTGTTATCAATAATGTCCCTTCAATAATTTTATTATATGTTGAAAGAAATTAAATGTCCAGTGGTGTGTACAGAATATGTCATGGTCGGGCAACGTTTTGAAGAGGGGCACCTCCTCAGGGTACAGCAAAGTCCCAGCAGGGCTGAACTTCCACTGAAGCCATGGGTGCACCCAGTGTGGGTGAAAGGTGAAAGGTGCAGAAACACTTATATTTCATATTTTGACAGGTGTCATGTACAGAGTCATGTTAACCTACTTATAATTATATTTTATTATAACATTGCATTCTGCAGTTAGCTATATGTACTAGTGTGGTAATGGTAGTGTTTATTAGCCTACTACTTATTTATATTATTATGGTGGTTAACATTAGCCAATTTATTTGCCACTGTAGGATGAAATTGACAGTTATAATGTTGTGATGAGATGGGGGTTTAAAGTCTAATGGTTATTAAAGGTAACCCTGACCATAAGTCTCTATGGTAGTAGTGGAGGCCAAATTCTCTGACCAACTATATGAACTAAAATCAGGGTTAAAAAGATATTGAGCTTGTAAAGTGATGCTCACAAATAATACCAAAGTTGTAAATCAGCCTTTGTAAACCTGTTAATTAAATATACATGAGAAATGTAAGTTTGTTCATGTGTAGAAAAGTTTTTGTAAAAAAAAAAGAAAAGAAAAAAAGACTCAATAAGTGAACAACTGCTGCTGATTCTGTGATTGTGACTGGTTGTAATTGTGATTAGACTATGGGCATGGCTGCAAATATGGGCACTGCTGTTGCTGAGTATGTGTGTGGTTGTTGCTGTGGTTGTTTTGATTAGCAAGGCTGACAGGTTTTTCATGTAACGAACCTACATGCCAGTATCCATTGATATGGTTGAGTAGGCTGAACATTATGGTAATGCTATTGCTCAACTTCTGTGTATTTTATCACATGTATCATATGTGACAGAAGCACCAGGTTCAGATCCTGGGTGTACTGGATTTTACAATGCTGACTTGGCCACTGTTACTAAATGTAGTAAGAGTAACCAGCAAGTCACAGCCACAACTACCCTAGCAATTGCGATTAGCCACGACAATAGCTACAGCCACGGTTAGCCACAGCCACGACATTAACTATAACCAAAACCACAGTAATGGCCGTGTGCCCACTTTTTCTGTGGTTGCAATCAGTGGCTGCAGTCATAGCACAGCTTTCCTCCTGTTGACCAACCATGGGGCATGGCACTTAAACTGGACAAACAAAGGCACAGAAGTGTCCCATTAAGACACACACCTATTCTGGGTAAATAGATATGATGTCACCCTCTGCTCTTCTCTCATGGAGTAATTTCTGTTGACATTTCCTCGGCATTTGTAGCTGTTGCCAGAGGAGTACAAGTCGAGTTGCAAAGTCCTATGTGCAAGTCCTCATTTTTGTGACTGGAATCCAATTCAAGTCCAGGTCTCAAGTCTACAGCTTTGGAGCTCTGGTAATATACAGAGCTCAGCACATCTACTAACAGCTCACCCAAGGCCTGAGTTTTGTATACACATGTAAATCCCATATACATAATAATGATAAGGTAATATGATTTATTTTTTTGAAAGACAACATTCATATTGTATTGGATGGTACATAAATGCTGCAGTGTCATCTTTGAACATTCTGGCGTACCGTGGAATTGTACACCTGCAGCAGAAACTCTCAAGCAGCTGTATGCCACCTGTAGAACAGGCTGCCAGGCTGTCTACATACAAAGTAATAACTGTAAATAAATTACCATTTTGGAGAAATCGAAATCATCTTAGTGTTTGATTTCATGTTTCATTCCATGATTATAAAACCCATTACATTAGCATTTCTTTTGACATGGTCCATTATTCACAGGTTTAATGATACGACCCTGTGTCTGGAGTTTGAAGTGTCCTTTAGAAAAACACAGGATGCCAAGCTGCCATCCATGGCCATCGGTCAGGGTACAGCTTTATGTTAAGTGTAGTACATTAAAGATTTTATAAGGAAATGATATTAAAAACAGTTTATCACATAATTCCATGAAAATACAGACATCAGAAGAGACAGATTTCCAGAATTGCCTATGACGTATCACAAGCCTTGGTGATAATCAGACAATTACTTTTTCCTGACACATATGTTAAGCATTGAGCGTCTGAGCCCACTTTTCCAGGTCGGCCTTTAGTGCACTTGCTTCAGGTCGCTCCTCTGGCTTCACACACAACATTGACATGATTATTTGGTTCTGAAAAAAAAACATAAGAAGAACAGCTAATGAGAGCTCTTTACTATTAATAATAAATGCAATACACTGCAAAATTTTTGAAGCTTTTGAAATTGAGACTGCCGTTTTCTCAAATCATTGTCATCTGTTCTACTTGACATTTGACCAACAATTGTAAAAGTGCAAACCCGTGCCTCAAACTCTCCACAGCCTTTTTTAAATAAAGACTGGCACTGGGACTCAGTGGTAAATACTGCCTCATATGGCAAATAAATCAGTTGTTATAATACGAATATCAGAAGAACATAATGGTACCTCTTGAGGAAACTTCAATGAAAATTCTTCAGGAAGCATCTGACTTCTGGCATTACTCAAAATCTAGTATGATAGTATGATAAAATGAAGAGATAAAGTATTAGTTGGCTTGAAAAAACAAACAAACAAACAAAAACCAATAATTGCAACAGCGCTGTTGCAATTGAATACAAGAAATATTAAGAAAGACAGAAAAACAGTAAGTGCAATCTATCCTGTGCTTTTGATACTTACTGAAAAGACATTAAACTCTAATAAATAGCAGGTTTCTTATGTGTATGCAACTGACAGAAGTCTACAGTATAATGCTAACATTGTAATGGCAGGTTGCAAGTGAACCTTTTATACAGTTTACAGCATATTGTTACATTCTGTATAAACGCTCACCACTCCTCTTTCATGGCCAGTAGAGAGGTTCCAAAGTAGTTCAAAGTATATCAATCCCAAAGCAAATATGTCCACTTTCCGGTCATACATTGTATTGCTCCTCTGTCATAAAACAAGAACACAGTATAAAAATAGGCACTTCAGAAACCTTACATATACCCTAAATCAGCATCATAGTTTAAATGAACTAGTTATACTTGGATTTCACAGTTAAACTAAAATGATGTCCTATTGGCCTAAAAGCTGTAAAGACAAGCACCATTTGGGATGAGGGGTTTATGCAACTTTCCAAGATTGTAGTATTATCATACACCAACTTATTTTTCACACTGTATGGAAGCTCTTTCTTCCAGGGTTTGTATTCACAAAACATCCTAAGGCTAAAAGTAGCTCCTACCTGGGTGAGGTAGCAGAAACTCCCAAAACTGAGGGGCATGTCAGGCTGAGGGGATTACATATGCTGAATCACTAGGACCTGCTCACTATCAGTCAGCTGATGCAGGTGTGTCTTGTTGCACCAGTGTTTTGGAATAAAACAATGATGGATAGCTTTTAAAAGCATATTCGATGATCGAGGTAATTAAGATCCAATCGGCTCACCAACAAATCAAAACGATCCATCAACACCTGAGATGATGGTTCGCTCAACTCTACACTGCTTCAATACTTGCTTGTTGCCCTGTGTATTAATAAATGGTAACTACACCGGTCACCTGTCAACCAATCACTGTAGACATAGTGATTAAGTTAATTCATGAAACATGATGTCATTTATAGCAACAGGGTCAGCCCCACACTTTCTCATAGGACTTCTCTCAGTCCTAAAGCAAAAGTGACACTGTAATTTAGTCTTAATATTTCTAAAGTTTAAACTCTTATGAACTTATTTAGGAGGACTCCTAGAGGTAAGATCAGGTCTTTTGTGAATACGGCCCCTTGCATTTAAGTGCCTACTTAAGGATGCAGATGAGACAAAGTGTAATCAGCCAGACGAAAAGGTGGAACTATTGCAATCTGGCACCGTTTGAGTTTGTGATGATGGGGAAAACATTTTCAAACATAGAGGAATGTGTTTTTTAACAGGAAAACAGGAGATTTTGTGACTTGAAAGAATGTCGGGAGAGGTCCGTGAACCTTGTTATAATTAGGGAAAACCAGGACCAGTGGTGGGCATAAGGTAGCACCGAGGGTATTAAAAGAAAAAAAAATAATATAGAAGAATCAAAAGTGAATGCCAACAAAGACAATCTCACTTGTTCAGGAGCCATGTAAGATATGGTTCCTGTTTCATCTGTTCTCTCAGTCTGGTTTTCATCGTCGTCATCAGCCTCTGCAGTGACCAGACCAAAGTCTCCAATCTTCACTTTTCCATCCCGTCCAAACATGATGTTAGCAGGCTAACCATTGAAAAACAAAAGAAGCAGTGATTTTAAATATAAATCCAAGCTCAATAGTATGTGACCCACCCCACAATGAGGAATACTACTATAGTAATGTGTAATAAATGAGTCATTGTAGGGTTAAAGAGTGGGAGTTAAATTCGTCTCTGTTTTAGGAACTTAAATCTCAGTTTCCCTCAGCTCAAGGTTAACAAACTCAGTTTTAACTAAACCTGTGTTCTGGTAGACATGAACAAAAGTTTGAGCAGAAGTTACTACACGGTAAGATAAATATCTAAATTGTCAGTATGTACCAGAGTGAACTAGCCCAATACACTGGATCAACTTTGTCATGGCCTGTACTCTTGGGTCTCACCTTCAGGTCTCTGTGGATGAGCTTCTTGGAGTGAATGCATTCGACTCCACTGACAATTTGCTGGACAATGGGTAGACTTTCTTCTCTTCTCTTTGACTCTTGTACAGTTTCCTCATTCTTCTCATTTATCCAGTCTTTGAGTGTGTTGGTCTCACACAACTCCATCTTAATATAGAGGAACTTGTGTGATGAATTAGTGCTAGACCTAGAAAAGTAAGATTAGAAATCTCGTAAAATCACATTAAATTCATACAATATTTAGTAAATAAATGCAGTAGAGCAAAGATATAAACAAGCAGACAGACTTACTGAGTAGTGCTGCAACTGCCAACTGTACTGTCCCAATGATATTCTGAGTCCTCCAACCAACAATTGTAGTATCTAACAATATTACAGTGAAGGATGTCTTCTAATGCAGTCACCTCTCGTAGAGCTTTTCTGATCAAAAGAAGTACAAAAAAATGGCTCAGTTATTGATGCATTACTTACACAAAATTTGCTGGAGTGCACACTGAAAACTTACTGAGCATACATGACTTACTCTTTACTGCGGACAACCTTTACAGCATAACACTTGTCCATCAGTTTTTCTCTTGCTTTGTAAACATGACCAAAACCTCCTTTAGCAAGACACTCTATAGAGTCGAAGTCTGAAGACAACCTGTTAGGATTAACACATCTGTTTGGATAAAAATGTAAAACAAAAATGTCCTCGTGGTTGTACCTGAGTTATTGTGAGAAACTCTAGAAACTACAATATGTAAAATTTTGACCATATAAATATAAGTATAAAAACATGTTAAAATTGTTCAATACCTTGACAGGGTTGTCGTCTCATTTGGTTTGTTTTCAATATTTTTGTTTTCGACAGCATCCTGAAAAAATTTAATAAAAAGATGACTTCACGCTCCACCACTTTTCCACTTTTACAGCAATTTGGAATTTTATATATTTCTTGACTGCATGAACTTAAATTTCTTGCTCCTATGACACTACTTATTCGATGGGTCTTTCTACACACATAAAAAGCAGAATATACTGAAGAAGGTTGTTTATGTTTGAATTTTGTCAGAGTTGCTAGGATAATAAGCAAAATTACAAACCTGTTCTTTGGAAGGATTTGAAGAATCTGTAAAGATTACTGATTCACTTGTACCCGTTGGCATGCTTTGTGATGATGTTTCAAGAGACTCCCTTAGAGAATACAATGAGGGACATGAGTACAGCTTTCTTTGTAATGACCTCAACCACCTGCTTTAATAGGCTACTAGTATCAATAAGTGACTTACAGTGAAGATGGTGCCGACAACCTGGTTGGTGGACTGTCAACGGACACAGCTGACCTGAGGGGCATCTAAAATACAAAACAATGAAATAAAGTAAAATTCAACTTTTATAATGTAGCATGTTCCAAAGTATATTATTCACCCTGTAGCAGCCCTGCTTGACAATAACGTCCCTTCAGAAAAACAAGTTTCATTTTTTTTCATGTCAAACCACAGATATGCAAAAGTAGCTGGTCTTAGGATCTGCTGCCACCACTATAGATACAGTTTTCTCTTATTAATATGGTGGCACAAGAACATAAAAGAAAAAAGCACTGCAAAAATAGATACACCCTGATCCCTGACTATTCACTGCAAAAAGCCAGTGCCATGTTTTATTCTGAAAACAAAGAACATAAAAATGAAGAGACCTGAGCTTCAGGGGGGTTCGATGGATCCGTGAATATTGCTGATTCACTTGTACTCCTTGAAATGATTTGGGATGATGCGTTAGTGGACTCCCTTGGAATTACAAAGAAAGAAGTTAGATCAGAACAGTATTAAACTACCATCTGCTCTGTGTGTGTCAGTGTGTGCTTACAGTGTCATTGTTGGTGATGGCATCATTGTTGCTGCACTATCTTCTGACACTGTTGACCTGAAGGACACCTAAAATGAACAAAATAAGTGCTACTATTAATGAGTTGAGATAATTTCAATCCTATGAAAAGAGAAAAGAGCTGCTTGAAGGGCTTTCAAAATAAGATTAGGTACAGTAGTGAATATGTTTCAAACAAACATAGTCAACAGTCTACATTCTGCTTCAGTGACATATACAAACTGTATTTAATGTTTAAAAAAGGAATACAACATTAATCTTATGCATATTGAAAATCAACTTAAGTGATATACTAAAAAACATATTTTAACATTTAAAAAAAGAACAGAAACTATGAAGTACCTTGCCATCCCAGTCTGACTGTTCCTGAAGAGCAAACCAGGCCAGCTGAGCTGCAGTTTGTCTGGCCTCCGTGATAGTCTTTCCTTTACCCACAGGGTAATCCTTGCCATTGATCATTAATTTGTAAAAAAATCTGTGTAGGCAGGAAGGAAAATTAAGGATCTGAATAATGTACACTCTTATATCACTCAAAAGTCAGTGAAGTGTGCCTGTAGCTTATAATCACGGTGCAGAAGTTCAATTATACTTACTCAGGGAGTTCTGGACCGCTTCTTTTCTCTTCAATAAAATTGTAGATTCGGCGTGTTTTCTGACAGTATTCGATGACTAATGAAATGAAATTTGTCCCTCTGTTTTTAGGCTTCACTCCTAAGCTCAGACACACAAGCTTGGCTGCTTTCTTCTTAGCCTCCTTCTTGGTTCTCGCAGATGCAGCTGGGTACTCCTTATCACCAACCTTGAACCTACATCTAATATCATAAAAAACTTGATTAATCTTAAAATGGAAACAAAAATAGATTAAATAAATTGTTTACAATGCAATGTAGAGACTTACAGAAACCAGGTACTTGATTGCACTGCTATTGACTCCGTAGACTCTATAGTGACCTTGTTCTTAAGCCCATACTCATAGAGCAGGCCTATGTAGTCGGTATCAGAGATACTTGTCTGATAAAGTAATGAAGTAGTATTTTCAGCAGCATTTTCTGTCTGTCAAGAAAACAACAAAACCATCAATGAGATTTGCACTATAAACTGGCCTTTTGATTACAGACAATCCAATATGGTGTAGTTCAGCAAAGAGAGATGATAATCTTACAGATTCAGCCGGGTCCTGTTGTTGTGTCCTCGACAAATATCTCAGGGTAATTTCAGCTGCATTCTTTTTGGCTTCCTTCTTAGTCTTCCCTTCGCCATTCCCATAGACTTTACCATTCAGGACTGCTGTTATGATAAATCTGAAGAGGAATTGTCAAAAGGTTTGGTTATACATGGAGATTGACTTGCGGTGATGTTGGCGGTGGTGCTACACCACTTACAGTAAGAGTTGGTACTATCATATTACTTTATATTTCTCCTCTGCTACACACTGTATGGAAGCCTATAAGGGACTATATTCAAATGATAATATAAACTTGAAAATGAAAATGTAATTCCAAAATAGCATTATAATTTTCCACGCATGTATGTGGTATTTCAGTAAAAATGAAAATGCAAATTAGATTATTGCATTTTTATTTTGAATATAGTCCCTTATAGGCTTCAACACTACATAGAACAAACAAACAATGGAGATTTAAAAAACAAGGAGTCATGGAATCTTCTTCTAATGTACATTTTTGACTCATCTAGCAGCCGAACATATTTGAGATGTTCTTTCTGCAATGGAAACCAAATATTGTTCACTAAGTTCGTCCCAACACTGTTGTGAAAGTTCCCACAGATTATTGTGTAGCACTTGCAGGTTGCTTTGCATTCACCTTCTGTCCAGGTCATCCCACACCAGCTCCATGGGGTTCAAGTCTGGGGACTGTGCTGTTCTTCCACCAACTTAAAGCCACTGTCTAGTTTTGGTCTTGCAATGTCTTGGGTCATTATCATCATTGCATTTACTGTTACTGCTGCTATACTTTATGAACACACATGGTCACGAATGTGGCCTTATGGCACTTATGCTTAAACGTTCTTACTTTCGCTGGTTAGTATTATTTTGTGCAATTGTGAAAACCTGAAAATCTAGTGGATGGGTATGTGCGTTAAATATATCATACAGTAACCTCTTTTTTACTATTGTGGTATAAAGTAATTCGATTTTAAAGTATCAACTTAACAGTACAGCTGCATGGTTTTTGTTTGTTTATTTCATAGCCTATGTTTACTGTGGCTGTTATATTCAATCATCACCACCCGCAGTATCACCAAGCCAAGTTCAGAGACCTCTGACCCACTCACTTCTTAGCAGGTGAAGCACGATTATGGCAGGATAAACATCGTTTATGTGTAAAGCTTAGTGAAGTTAGTACCAAAACTTTTATCCGACTTACGTTTTATCATGGTCAGGGCCATAAGAGCGAATATCGTCAAATCTCAGCAACGAGCGTGTTCTCCGCGCATGATCGTGAAGTTCAGAAACGAAATCTCTCGTTTCCATCATAAATGGCGAAATGACGAAGTTCAAAACTACATAAAAATTACATATCTGAAAGAAAAGCTTACATTACTCCTCCCTTCCTGGTTTCTATCTAAACCTTGCTTCGAAGCCCGCGTCACTGCGCAATTTTTTCTAATTCATCTGCGTCTACCAATCTTAAGTTTCGATTTCTCTGAATGACGGTCATGACCACACCTTCATTATTCATAAACCACGGACACGGAAACTGCACTGTCAAACTCAAACGTCTAACAAGTGGAAATCACATTGGTTAAATTAGTTATTAAAAAGGTGTTAAGCATTATGAAGGTATGAAAACAACATTGACTTCAGAGCGATTAATATGCTCCCCTTTCTGACAGGCTGAAAAAAAAATTATTATTATTTTGCTAGTCGTCCATTTCTGCTATGGCATGTACAGAATTTCTCTGGGGCAAGGAAAAACATTTTAAAAAGGTGGCATCTCAAATGCGTGGTTAGGGAGGGTCACTTTCACCCCAAGGTGCTGTCCTTTGGGCCAAAGGGGCACTGGCATTTGACTTGAGGCAGCAAAAATTAACCACAGGGATGTCCCATTCATGCTTTTGTTGAGAAAAGTTGATAACATGTTACAAGATGGCACATCATTGATTCATTAAACGCTGCCTACCATGTGAATATACCTGGGTTTCCTGCTCTGGGGCCCATCGAAGACTCAAGTCCTTGTTTGGCTGAGCTGACTTCCTGCTGACACCCCACAAGATTTGACTCAAGCCAAGTGGCCCCATCAGAGTCTCAAACCTAATTGTTATGGAAGTAGACCAATTTTTTCTTTCCGTTTAGTAAAGTATATGCACAGCACAGGACACAGACTACCTGAATTCCAGCAAGTGTCTCCCACAGTGTCTTCTTACTCCAAGCGTCACTGGTCTGTTGGCAACTATTTACTGAAAGCTCACAGCTTTGTGTTGGTGTTTAATTAGGTTCACATATAAATACAGACAAATGTGCAGCACACCAACCTCCTTGCTTTCAGGTTTCATTTCCATCTCAGGCATTGGCCCCTAACACAAATAACCATGGTTTTGGACTTACTTGATTATACCAATAGTGTTAAACAGTAAAATAACAAAGGTCGTCAGTTTTCAGTTACTGTATGCCGAGCCAGTTGATCTCGGTGTATTTACAGTTTCAATCATAACAATTGGAGAAGAAAAAGGGAAAACTTCAGTGTCATTTAACATTTAATGAGAAACCAGCCTGATCAAATACAAGGTAGCCCAACTGGGTCGACAACCGACACAACGCACCCTGTACACATGAATGGCACAAAAATAATTTACTCAAGGGGCTGGTCAAGAATTTCGATTGGACATGATGGCTCACATTGTGACAAAGGCCCTGTTCACACATGGCAGTAACAGGTGTCTTAAGTGATCCGATCACAAGTGGACAGCTTGTGTGTGAGTGTGAATGAACCCGACACATTGAGGTCCGAGTGCATATGGCTACATTCTTTTAGTAGTGTGTACTTGAATGTGTCTTGGGCCACATTGAAGGACCACCTACTCAAATGACATCTCATTTGTCTCTCTATAGTTTCATAATGAAACAAAAATATTTTTACATTTCTGTGTGTTTCCCATACATTGATTTTCTGTGTGGCGCCCATTTGTTTTTAACTATTTCAAATGGCTAAAACCTCATTTCATTGTAGAGCTGTGCACAGCACATTGATTTGCTCAGCCCCTCCTTGCCCTGCTCTTGCTCACAAACACATTGACAACTGACCAATCTGTCATAGTACTAATCCAAGACATGGGATTTTATTAAAACTGAATGTGGAGATAATTCAATTTGTTTAATTCACTGATTATAAAATGAACTACTTTATGTGCCTTTTCCCATCAAGTTTCCATAATCATGATTAATAATGTCCCATTAAATCATTAAAACACAATTCTTAAAAGAGACCGATACAAATTAATGTATGAATTGTTATGTATTATGTAACATAACACTAAATAAATAGTCAAGCTTGTGACAACTGATGCGTTTGTTTCTAACCCTCCCTGTAACAATCAGACACTCTTACTGTCTCGTTGCATATTTTTTAACTCATGGAGTACATGACCGTACTCTTCCAGGTCTGACTTTAGTTTACTTGCTTCAGGTCGTTCTTCTGGCTTCACATGCAGCATTGACTTTATAATTTGGTTCTGCAATGAAACAAAAACAAAATCTACATAAGAGATCATCATAATATCAATTCATGCTTTTGTTGTTTACTAAAGATCCAATCTACAGTATTTCCTGCATTTGGACAACTAAGCAATGCAAATCTTTTAAACTGAGATTACCTCTTTCCCCCAAAACTATCAACAGTCCTGCTTGATATTTTACATGATTGACATACAACATTAAACAGTCCTGTTTTTCCCCTTTGAGGTTCTACAGATGGGTGAATGATAATAATAATGCAAATCCCTGCACCTCAATCTCAGTTCTGTCCGATTAGGTTCAATTACAAGTGACCTTCACCCTATGGGAAATACTGTTTCATGTTTCAAGTAAATTAAAAAAATATTGATGTACCTCTTTGGGAAAATTGTGTGAAAACCCTTGAGGAAGTTTCTGGCTTCTGGCATCGTCCCAAATCTGGTAATTATGAAATGGTAAAAAATGAGGAAGAACATGTAACAGGCCTTACAAAAACTGATAAGATGTCCAGTAGTTTTCTTTTGAAATTTACAATTTAATAAATAATATTAACCAACAATATAAACACTCCCCTGGTATCTGATAAAATGCCCGGTGTTGTACCAACGTTTGAAACAACAACAATTATTAACATAGCAATTTATTGACATTTACAGCAGAACTTTGGATTGTGTCTGGGAAAAACTCACCACTTTCCTCTCATGGCCAGTAGAGAGGTTCCAGAGAAGTTCAAAATATATCAGCCCCAAAGCAAATATGTCCACTTTTCGGTCATAGGTGCTCTTGCTCTTCTGTCATAAAACAAGAACACAATATCTGTGCAGTGAAACCTGCATCCTTCACATTCACTTCTTCCATTAACTATGGCAATCAAAGAGAATTCATGGAGCCATGGTTAAGTTTGTAAGTACACTTTGTTTCAATCTTCATGACTGCCAGAAAATGTATCAATTTGTTTTACAGAATGGGGAGATTTTCATCCAAGTTACGATACACAACGAACACAATCTGTTTAAACTAATAACACACAAATCTTTGTACTGTTCTTGTCCATATTGAAATTGTAATTCAAACATTCACAGTGGAGGTTGGAAAAAGTATGTGAAACCCTCGGCGAATGGCATTAACAAAAGCTAATTGGAGTCAGGAGTTATCAAACTTGGAGTCCAACCAAACAAACCAGATTGGAGGTGTGGGTTAGAGCTACTTTGACTTATAAAAAACACTTAAGCATTTTGAGTTTGCTATTCACAAGAAACATCTGTTGAAATGAAATATGCCTCGCAAATGAGAGATCTCACAAGACTTATGATTAAGAACTGTTGATTTGCATAAAGTTGAGAGGGTAACAGTCATCTCAAAGAGCTCAGATATTCATCAGTCCACAGTTAAATACAAACTGTATATAAATGGAGATGATGTAGTTCTCTGGACACTCGGCCTACAAGTGGACAAGTAGTAATCTGGGAAAACTGGGAAAAGGAGTTGACTTTGAGGGACAGAAGTTCATCATGTGTCTCTCTTTTGTTTTTGTTTTTTTTTACACAGGAAAACACCTTGTGTTACCTTATGGCATCTAAAACCTGAAGGAGAGCTGATTGAAGGCATTCCCAAAGGGGCAAAAGCTGCCTCAGAACTGTTATTTCTATTCTGATGAAACCAACCAAGTGGTCTTCTTTGAAAGTGGCTTTGAGCTGCAGTCAGTACAAGCATTATCGGACAGTCCCTGGCACAGGTGTTCAATTCCAGGGCAAGTGGGACATTCATCGCAAATATCATCTAGTCGATTGTGACTTCATCTAAGGTTGCGTATCTGTGGCCCTTTTCAGATCAGGTATTAACATGTTAATATGTTCACACCTGCCTTTAAAATGCGTCTCCACATGCGTCTCGATTGACCACTTGTGATCGGATTTCACTTCCCTGCTTTATATGCAAATAAAAACGTATGTGTTGCTGTTTTTAGCTAATTGACAGACGGGTCCATTATCAGTGTGCTTGCATGTATGTGTATGTGAGTGAGAAAGAGTGAGAGAAAGCGCTTGTGAATGAGAGAGACAGAGAGCGGGGCATGTAGGGGTTGAGCGAATTAATGCGCTGTGCACAGGTCTAATAATAAAATAAAGTTTTATCCATTTGAAACACAAAAATACTTTCTGTTCATTATGAAACTTTGACGGGACTAAACTGTACAACAGTAAACAGTAGGCGGTCCTTCAATGTGGCCAGCACACATTTGCGTTCACACTGCTAAAAGTTTGTGGACATGTGGCCCAGACCATCTCTGAATGTGTTGTGAGTGATGGGATCTCAAATGCGTCCTCAATGCAGCTTGGGTGCGTTCACACCTGTACTTAGAGCTGTCCACTTGAATCACCCGAGACAAATTTTAATGCCAGGTCTCAACAGGGCCTCTGACAGTCAGGAAGACTGAAACAAAAACCAGCTTAATAAAGCAGTGCTGTACATCACCATGAGTGCTCAAGAAGGGGTACCTTACCAACCGATATTTGATAGGACAGAAGAAACTAAAATTTACACCAGTTTAGACTCACCTGCTCAGGAGCCATGTAAGACGGGGTTCCTTTGTACACTGATCTCTCCATCACGTTCTCAGCATCGTCATCATTCTCTGCAGTCACCAGACCAAAGTCTCCAATCTTCACTTCTCCACCTCGCCCAAACATGATGTTGGCAGGCTAACCAGAGGAAAGACGTATTTATTCATTTATTTATTTGGATCCCCATTAGCCACTACCAAGGCAGCAACTACTACTACTCTTCCTGGGGTCCACTCAAATAAACATTACACCATAACACCAAACAATAATGTAATTAAGGTAATAAATTATGATTTTATCCACTTCCTCTCACCTTCAGGTCTCTATGGATGAACATCCTGGAGTGAATGTAGTCGACTCCACAGACTATTTGCTGAGCAATGGTCAGACTGTCTTCTCTTCTTTTGGAGTCTCGCCGAGATTTTTTCACATTCTGAATGTTCCTCTCATCTATCCACACTCTGAGTGTTCTGAGGTCACACAACTCCATCTGAATATAGAGGAACTTTGCAGATGAATTACTGGTCGACCTAGAAAAGAAAATAAGAATGATATACCTCCAGTAAAGTAAACAGAACAGAGCACAGTAGAGAAAAGAGACTTACTGTGAAGTACTGCCACTGTCAGCTGTATCGTCCCATTGGTACTCTGAATCTTCCATCCAACATGTGAAGTATCGAACAATATTGCAGTGATGGAGGTCAGATAATGCTCCCACCTCTCGTAGAGCTTTTCTGATCCAATGAAAAACAAGAACTTGGCTCACTTAGTAATACTTTATACATATCTTGCACTGCATCTGAAATTATTTTTTCATAAAAACACTATGCAATGCTCATCAAAAAAGATAAATACTGGACTTACTCTTTGCAGCGGACAATCTTTACAGCATAAAACTTCCCCAGCAGTTTTTGTTTTGCCTTGAAAACACGACCAAAGGCTCCTTTGCCGAGGCGCTCTATGGAGTCAAATTCTGATGTAAATCTGAGATAAAGATAAAGTGTTGTTGGGGCAAGAAGTTGAAAATATAATACGACTTTCTGACTGTATATAGACCACACACAAACTAAAAGCAACAAAAGCACTGAAAACATTTTCCATACCTTGAGATTACTGACTGGGTGGTTGTTTTCTCACTCAGACTATTTCCTGCATTCTTGCCACTGAAATTGACTATTTCCTTAATTAATAAAATAAAGACATGAGATAGAGATTAAAAGGACAAACAAAAACCAACAAAATGACCTGGCATCATTTGTATCTTCTTACTTTACCTCTTTGCTGTGTTTGCGGGCATTTGGGAAATTTGCTGCGAGTCTAACAAGACAACAACGATTATAATGAGCAATAACATCAGGTAAAATGTGTACTGCAGCTTTACAGTGGATGGCTTACCTTATTTTGGGCTTCACATCAGGACTTTGATCCTTCCTTTGATCCTGATAGAGTCAGTTATACAGTATTTTAGCATACGTGCTTTCAGAATCCATTATATGAGGCCAACAGTCCTCCTCAATCATTTAAAGAGCTCAGAGTGCAATGCAAAAAAAGTGATTTGTTTTAGAGGTGCGCAGAGAACAAGAGTAACTTGGATGACATTACTGATACACTCTTGGTCTTTTAACACCTGCTTCCTTGTTTGTCTCTCATCCAATACATGTATAATCCTCAAGTTACTGACGGTTACTTTTTTCTGGTAATTTATTAATCAATTTATGGCATTGGAATAAACAAGGCCAGATAAGTAAAACTGATTTGACTTTAAGAGTGAATTAAAGCAACTTGATATACAATGACTTCTGCACTAACCTGAGCATTACACACTGACCAACCAGGAGGGGATTAGAGGATTACAAAGGGAATAACAGACCTTATCCTTGAGAAGATTCAATGGACTGGTGAAAACAGCTGAGTCACTTGTAATTGGCGGTATGCCTTTTGATTGTGCATCACGAGACTCCCTTGGAGAATACAGTAAGAAAAATTAGTAGAATATTCTCTACATTAAACATTACCATGTGTTGTACTCTTCAGGCAGTGCCTTACGGTGTGCTTGGTAGTGTGGGCGGTTTGGCTGGTCCGCCATCATCAGACACAGCTGACCAGAAAGTTATCTGAAAGCACAAAGGAAGTGTTCAGCTGTTACACAGTGCCATGTTTTATAGTAATTGATGCTCCCGGGAATGAGGTGCAACAGTGGTGTAGCATTAATAGGATATTATGAACAATCTTTATTTTTTTATGAAATCAAACCACAGATATCTTAAAGAACCTCACTGCATGACTGAATCTAGGAACCGCCTCTTTAAAAGTGTTTTTTTTTTACTAAAGTGTTGGTCATTATTTCTTTCATCACACGGTAACATTGAATTATTTTATACAAAGCAGTAGTTCCAATACTAAAAATAAATCCACAGCACCCATTCATAAAGAATTTTTTCATGGCCAGCTCATCTCAGCTTCTGTTGGGGACTCTTCTTAAAAATTCACAATAAAAGAATTGAAGTATGCGAATCCTGCTGCACCCTTGGCTCATCCTTACGGTACCTCAGAGTGATTATGATCAACACCTGCATTGTGAAACTATGGTATGTGTAGTTTGCAAAATGACAGTTACAACATAGCATAGGTAAGTGATTTAAATGGTCACACAGCTTTAAATGCTTCACCAGACCGCAACAATCATGCTGACGTATGTGACACATGTTGTAAAAATTTTTGAATTTGGCGGAAGGGTTAGATAAGAGAAAACAGAAAAACACGTAAGCGTTGGTAAAAGTAGGTAAGAGCCTCTCGAGAAACATGACACAAACAAACATACTAGGTGGCATATTAAAAACCATAATTCATCATACAAAAACAACAAAAAATATCAAATACCTTGCTGTCCCAATCAGACTGTTCTTGAAGAGCAGACCAGGCCAGCTGAGCTGCATTTTGTTTGGCTTCCTTGATACTCTTACCCTCAGCCACAGGGTACTCCTTGTCGTTGATCACTAATTTGTAGAAAAATCTGTGCAGGCAGAGAGGAAATGTTTACACCATTTTGTCAAGATTTCTCTCTCACATCTATCAAGGGTTTTCATACAGTGTACAGTCGTACTCACTGGGGGCTATGTGATGGACCACATCTTCTCTCTAAGATGTAATCATGGGAGCGCTTTGTTTTCTGACAATAGTGGTTGACAATTCCAATGAAATTAGTCTCTGAAAAGCTTCCACCTTCTGTCTTTACACTCAAGTCTTTTGTCTTATCACTGTAATGCCAAGACAAATTAGACATTAATTAAAAATTGTAAGAACCAAACAAAATGAAATCATACATTGCCACTGTTTGTTCTCACCAGATTTCTGACACATTTTGTTTCAAATCCTCCCTTTGCTGATTTGACGTGGCACTGCATTTCTCATCTTCAGTCTTCAAAACAAAAAAATATGGTTTTATTATGATTCAGTGATTGGAGTGTGGCCAACATTGGAAAAATCTACTGGAACAATTATTACAATTATCTGAACTTTTCCAGTGCTTTGATGAGGGAGGGAGAAACTAGCATGTATTACAACTCACCTCTATAGTTTTACTGCCATGTATCACATCATGTACAAGCTTTGCTGCTTCCTCCTTGGCTTCCCTCCTTGTATTTCCAGAGACAGCTGGGTAGTCCTTATCACCAACCACAAAGCTGCAACATCTAATATGACAAAAAACCTTTATTTAATGCATCTTTAAATGGTAACAAAATACCTAAGAATATGGATGTAGTTTGGATGCTTACTGAATAGCATTACTTGGTCCCAGTCTGGTTGACTCCACAGCCCTTATAGTCAGCCTGTTCTTCTGACCATATTCATTGAGCCAACATATATAGTTGGTGTTACTGATACTCGTCTGAAGAACTGTTGAAGTGGCCGTTTCTGCTACATTTTCTGTCTGTCGAGAAAACAACAAACGTATCAAGGAGACATGCGATGTGAGTTTGTCTTCTATACTGTAGAATACAAAAATCGACACATGCAGCAGATACATAAAGCGGTACATTAATCTTACAAAGTCAGATGGTTCCTCCAGCAGGCCTCTTAGGGCATTTTTAGCTGCGTTCTGTTTGGCTTCCTTCTTGTTCTTCCCCACGCCATCAGGATACACCTTCCCATTCAAGACCGCTCTCACGGTGAATCTGTGGAGAAATTATAAGATGTTATATGATGCTAGAATGTAGTGTGATGGAGGATGCATTACAAAGACATAAAGCTGCACACTTAGTTAATATGTCCAAAGGTAAAGTTATAAACTTGACATAGTTCGCGACTCCCTTAGGCCCTCATTGGGAAACCAGAGAGGCAGCAATGCTGGTATGAAGTCATTTATTTTATTTTATGTGAACAATACATGTGTGTATTACTATTGAATGCATTTTCTTTTCAGCAAAGGACATGGTTACCGTCTGAAAATTTTAACTACTGGTGTCAATACAATGCCTGAGCTCTTTTTCAATATTTAAGTTCAGTCAATACTCAATAATACTGAGGCTCACAACCCTTGCATCTATTACAGCCTGTTTTTGAAGTGGTGTTGCACCCAAACCCTATTCCTCAACTTTTTCCTATTGCTTTTTATTCCACAGAGATTTTCAATGTGCAGAAAGTAATAACTATTGTCTCAGTGCAATTTTGATGAAATATAATGTAACTTGGTGTTACATCAACTGCATGAGTGCTTTAAATGTGGTAACAGATTCGTGGGAACACACTGAGAAAGTATAAACATACTGTATCTGGGTAAACTGAATTACCTGAAATCAACATATAGAAAACACCTATGATATGATAATCACATATATATGCACACATACATGTCAGTATGTACGTGACATTGTGCATCGAAATGTTAAGATGCTATCCATTTATTCAACAGGGGTCTGTTCTATTCAAGCCCCCGCCGATCTTTTCTATATACCCCCCATGAGCTGTGTCCTTAATAAGGATTGAACTGAATTGAAATAATAAGTTTGTGCCGTTCATGCATGAATTTGCAGGTCGTGAATCCCAGCAGACAATTGATTAAACTCACGTTCTGATGTGGTCAGGGCCAACAGCTCCAACGTCCTCAAAAATCAGCAGCGAGCGTGTTCTCTGTGCAAACTCGTTTAGTTTGGCTACGCAGTTTTCCGTTGCCATTGTAAACAGACAAACTCAAATTACATAATGTATGGAAATGTCAGAATAGTACATCTTTTCCGTTTTCGTCTCACTCTACCTCCATGTTTTCGTAAGGCTGGGCCCGCTTTCGATGAAGTCTACGCCAGCAGTTAAGTTTCGTTTTCACGGTAAACGTCACAAAACATGGTGCCTTCAAATGATGTCTGAAATATCAAAACTGGTTCAGCAAACGTGAATGCCGCCGCCATAGATAAAATATAACACTACAACATAACACTAAAATGTGTGTCGTAAAGAAATGGAGACCTTTTAGTATAACTAAGTTAGCTAAGTTAGCTTCTGGCTGGTAGCCATTAACTCACTATATAGCAATTTGGTAAGAAACTAATTCTGTCAATAATTATTTTTGATTTATATTTTAAATAACGTTTAACTAACATCTTATCAAATGTATGTTTTTCTGGCTGCTTGAAATGTCTGTAGTTTGAATAAAACATGCGCCTACCTGTTCCTGATCAATACGCTTATTTTGATGGTATTCAACAACTACAGTTCCCAGAAAGCTTAATTATTGCGCCTACCAGTAAGACTCATGGGAGGTGTAGTTAATGATACAAAACGCTTGTTTCATGTTTTAGCACTTCAGAGACGCAAATGAAATAAATTAACTAATTTAAGTGGTATCTAATGTTTGACGAAGAAACTTTCAAACTAACTAAAAGGCAGCCATAGTGCATTTATCAGATACAAGATATTCTCATTTTCTGCTATGAACAATGTTACTGAAATCCAGTGATGACACCAGAGGATATTGAAATTAGTAATAATTGTAAGACTCACAACTATGTTGGAGTTAAAACTTATAATGGCATCTTGTATTTGGTTAGTAATTCAAACCCAATGTGTTTTACTGTATAATAAGTTGCTAAAATAAAACATTACATAAGGTAACAAGGTAGAAGTCTTAAAACATTTAATGAAAACACAGCTTTTAGAAATATAAATACTAAAAAGGTATCATGAATTTCCCACAGGATTTCTTAATGAAAAAAATGAAGACAACACACCCACAAACAGCATACACAGTGATGTTCTTCCAGAGACAGACAGCAGATTCAAATGGGATGATTAATCAATCTTCCTCCAATTCTGATCACTTTATTGCCTTTGCTGCTTTTTATAGTATAATGAGCCTGTTGTAAAATGCTGTCTGCATATTTGTAACTGCGTTTTCACTAGTTGGTACTACATATGCTTTTTATCAAGTTCAGTCGTGATCTGCTGCTGTATCCCCAGGACAGTTAGAGCACAGGTCGTCTTCATCTGTAAAAAAAAAACAACAACCAAAAAACAAAACTAAATCCAAAATTATACAAAATATACCAGCAAAGGCAATAAAACAACAATAAAACTATGGCCATGTTGTTGTCACTCTTACCATTATAGGTGGTCCCACACCATATGCAGTAAAAATGGATTCCTCTCAAATACGATGTCAAAATTTGCAGTTTATCAAAGGACTGTAATAGAGAGGAACATATTATACTGGATTAATCATCACTGACATCTACTGAATTTCTTGCATGATATGCCAGTATACTGCATATTCTATACTGGCAGAATCTGCTATTATACACAAGTCCCCCCCCTTTAAAAAAATTTTACAAATTCATATCACACAAAATGTAAATGAAATTAGATATTATAAGATTATATACTTATTTCCTATACTTGCCAATATGAAAACATGAGAAAGATACAATAAATCATTAAAGACAAACAAAACTTAATACTCACGGTTAATTCCACAATCTCCTTTTCTTCTTCTTCTTCCTCCTCCTCCTCCTCCTCATCGTGACTAGCTTCTTCGTCATCAGCATCTTCTTTTGGCCAGTACCAGTCTTCTCTGGGGACAGTGATGCCCTGAAATATAAAGAGAAAACCAATCTCTCTTCTGTGATATTGTTTCTGTATTAATCTATGGTAATTTTCCTGGCATGTTTTTGTTAATTCCCATTGCAGAGTACTGTGATGTCCTGATGAGTCTGTGCTATGTCAAAATCCTTCGAACCTTCTGACTGTCAAGCTGCTCACAGGCTCGCTGACTCCTTCTGAGATCTCCTTCAATCTTACGCTCCTCTCTCTCTGACCTTACTCTTGACCTGGAATAAAAAAAACCTGAAGATTACACACACTGACTATGAAACATCTGGTATAGTGCATTTCACAGACAGCTGCAAACTTCACCTAAAGTCTTCCAGAGATTGGGTCTCATTCTGTTGTTTGACTTGTACTTTCTGTCGATAGTGTTCAAGTTCCTCCTCTGCTTTTCTTTTCTTCACCTCTTCCATTCCAATGCCACCTCTGTCTGATTCAGCATACACAGAAAAGTACATGGTAAGCCATTGATTGGATTGCATGTTCTTACCAAACACTTTAAATAAAAAAAACAAATATATTTCCCACCAGTTTTGATGTTTAGAGGAATGGGATCGACCCTCCCAGCTCCTGAAGAGGTAGCACAGATTAACATTAATAAATGCAAGTAGTGCAAAACATGAAAAATTAGACACATCAGTAAGCCAGAAACTTGCCCTTCTTCCCGAGTCCTTGGCCAGCTTTGTAGCCCATTTTCTGCAGAAGTGCAAATCCCTTGTTCTCATTGCTGATTGAGCTCTGTAAAGCTGCTTCTCGACTTTCCGTCTCTTGCTCCTTGTAGGTTTTCTGTCGGTTTTTAATGTTCTTCTCCTTTGCCTGCGTCTCCCTCTTCATTGCTGCTTTTACCCGCCTCACCATGCTGACTCCTGGTTTCACATCTTGTCTGACAGACAGAGAAACATTGGGAGAGTAATTGGGATAACAATACAGTGATAGCTATTCTGAAAGTAAACTTCTACTCTTATATTTTCATAGCTGACACCACAGGACTGTAAACTCCATCACAATTTCGACATCCCCGGGTTTTAATACAGAACTGTAGGAACATAAAACACTTACATTTTACTGAGAAAAGCATCAGACATATAGTCCTCTTCCTCATCAGACATTATGGCCGCGCCAAAAGAGGTGAAAGTATAGAAAACAACACCTGCAGCTAATACTTAACTATCCGGTTGAGCCGTTTTAATTGCTTCTCTTATGTTTGGTTCGTTCAAAGATACATTCCGTGTAGCTACAAGGTACACATAAAGTCTGAAGTTCCGGAAAATAATTCAGAAGAAAGTATGTAATTTGAGTGCACATAGACAAGTAGAAAAAAATGTTACCCATAATGTGTCACAATTTTTGTTTGTTATATTAAAGCTGCATTTTTTGCGTATTATTTCATTGGTTTCACATCGGAATGACTTTAATGCGACACCGCCGATACTCGTCGTCATTCATCCTGGGTTATCGAGACACAGGTAGGATGAACAGTTTGGCTACGTATATCCCGTAGTTCAGGAAGGTGTTGTTGTGGAGGTGGTTTTGAACATTTGAATGTTTTAAAATATGACGATAGATGGCTGACGTTCAGTCTGGATGAGAGTGTGTAGTCGGAGTTCAGCTTGTTCCTCGTAGGAACTAGCTAGCTTAGTTTGCTAACTCGCTCGCCTATCAACAGCTGGAAGGAGGCAGCTGTCAACACAGAACAGCAAGGTGTTAACGCTATCCAGCTTTAACGTTTCAGTTTGTGACATTTTAAAAGATAAATTAGTCTGGGGTTAATAACGTTTAAACCACTGACAGCTGCTGTAACTTTGTAACTATTTGTGTCTTTGCACAAACCTTATAAAGTCATTGTAAGGACGGCAAATGTCCACAGAGCTTTAGTAACTCAAATATTGTTACAATTCTTTCTAGGTGATAGCTAATCTCATAGGAAGGGGCGAATATTAGAGACATGTACTGACAAGGCACATCCCCTAATGTAACATTACAGAGGCGAGGTTGTACAGCACTGTGTCAAAAGGTCTTCGCCATGGAGCTGGCTCACAGTCTGCTGCTCAATGAAGATGCCTTGGCCCAGATCACTGAAGCAAAGAGGCCTGTCTTCATCTTTGAGTGGCTCCGCTTCTTGGATAAAGTGCTTGTTGCTGCAAATAAGGTGACTGTTCGGACTTTTAGCTTAGTTTTTCTGAGTGAGTTTCATGGGAAGTAGTTTGTAACTTTATTTTGTGTGTGTGGCTGGCAGGTGGATGTGAAAGAGAAGCAGAAGAAGCTGGTTGAGCAGCTGACAGGACTTATCAGCAGTGCCCCTGGACCACCAACAAGAAAACTGTTGGCCAAAAATCTTGCCACCCTTTACAGCATCGGCGATACCTTCACAGTTTTCCAGACTCTGGACAAATGCAATGACATCATCAAAAGCAAAGATGACACACCTGCATACTTGCCAACAAAACTGTAAGATCCCATAATCACAGCTGTATGTTTTTACATAGGCTTTTTGAAAAATTGAGTATATATAAGATTATACACATTTGCGTATATATAAGCTGATCACCACTGCTTTCAGAGTTGCAGGCATACACTGTAGGCCCACCTTCAAGGTTATCAGGGTTAAACCAAAGGTTAATCTGCAGAATGACATTTCATATTTAAAGGGGGGGATTAAGGATACATGAGCAGATATTATGCTGTTTTTCAGTGGCTGAAGCAGCATAAGTGTTGTCCTGCAGGGTTTTATCCATCATTCATTTATACCTGCTTGTTTCTACACAGACAGAGGTAGACTGTGAGGCAATATGGGGCACATACAGGTGTCAGTACCTCCTTGCTAAACCCTAAGACACAGTGTTTTAGTATAGATGATAATGTGTTTGAAGCTTTGAGGTTAAATCTAACTCATGATGCAGATGGTTGATTTTGAGGTCTCATTTGGTTATTTCATTGCATTTTTTATCAAATAATTTGAAGTGATCTGTAATTGTTTTAAAGCATACAGTAACTTTTCTTACAGTGCTGCAGTGGCATGTGTTGGAGCTTTTTATGAGAAGATGGGCAGGATGCTGGGAAGCTCCTTTCCGGACACAATTAATAATCTTTTGAAGGCATTAAAGAGTGCAGAGGTAAGACTTGTGCAAAATTAGGAAATGGAACTGATGTAGGAAGAATAAAGGATAACAAGAGATTTCCTATTCAGAAACTGGTGTGACATCTATTTTAATACTCTTATTTTCATCTTTACTTTGTTGATCTAGTCTCAAGGCAGAGGAGAGATCCTCCTCAGCCTGCAGAAGGTGCTCAGTGGTCTGGGCGGGGCTGCAGCTTCATGTCACAGAGATATCTACAAGAATGCCCGCTCTCTACTCACAGACAGGTCCATGGCTGTACGCTGTATGGTAGCAAAGGTTGGTCTCAGAAAAATGTCTAAATTGAGATTTAAAGGATTTAACAACAAGTACAGTAGAATTAGTAGGTGTGGTCATTATTATGCTCCATACTCTGAAGGTTCCTTGCACTGGTGGAGGATTCTTACAAAGCCTAGAAGCAAGCTCAGACCTTTTCTCTCAAAAACAAACGTTACTCCTAAAATGAGGATCTTTTATGTTCCTAATGTGTTGAGACCCTTTTAGGGGATTGTACTGCAATATCCAAGACTCCACTTCATGCTCCTCTCATAAAGATGAAGGGACCAGGTGATATCTTGAGCTCATTGTTTTGGCAACCTTTAGGTTAATTCCTGTAGGAAATAAGTAAAGCCATGTCATTCTGAGCACAAAAATACCTTTGACTTGAACTGTAGGTTTGTGCTATGTCATTCGTGTTGACCAAACTCAGATGTGTTGCACAAAGACAATTTCCTGTTTAGAAAACATGACACCAATTGTACCGTATATGGTACTGCGCCCTGTATATGTAATGATATGTAGAGTGTGAACTGAGCATCTACATTGTTTGTATGCATCATTGGTATATGTATATTATGTAAAATCAGTCAATCATTTTATTTGCTCTTAAAGGACAGTTGGTTGTGCAGCAGTGAAACAAAAAAGATGTTTCCTGTACATACGCAATGTAAATGTTAATGAACTTTATTCTCCTCTTGGTTAGTGCCTGTTGGAGCTGCAGAATGAGGCAGTATTCATGTGGACCACAGAACTGGAGAACATGGCCACGTTGTGTTTTAAGGCCTTGGAAGGATCCAACTATGGCGTTCGGGTAGCAGTGGCCAAACTGCTGGGGACAGTCATGGCTACTGCTTTGATGCCCAAACAAGCAGCTGGTAGGTTAAACAGTTGATTTGTGTCTTTCATGTCAGGTAGATTAGCTCACCACTTTTGTTCTTCACTATCTCAAATCTGTTTTCCTCAGTGATGCGTCAGAATGTGAAGCGGGCCACTCTGGAGGAGGTGCTGGAGCTAATGGCCACTGGATTTCTGCGTGGTGGATCTGGCTTCCTCAAGAGTGGAGGGGAGATGTTGAAGGGGGGAGGCTCCGTCAGCAGGGAGGTGCGGGTGGGCGTCACACAGGTGAGCGGATTTCTCAAAAATAAATGAAAACCTGATCCCGCATTGTCTGACTCAACCACTTCACACAAAATCTTTCTTCATCCTCCTCAGGCCTACGTTGTGTTTGTGACCACACTTGGTGGTCAGTGGCTGGAGCGCAACTTTGCCACATTCCTGTCCCACGTTTTGGACCTGGTCTCTCACCCGCGGGCCACGCAGACACACGTTGAGGCTGTGTACTCACGCCGCTGTGTCTCCTTCATGCTTCGTGCCACCCTGGGGGGCTTACTTGGAGAGAAAGCACAAATTGCAGCCGGCAAAGAAATCTGCCAAGCAATCAGCAAGCAAATGAGGGCTGTGGGTAAGGAGGATGGGGGGGAAATATCACGGTTCAGAGCATTGCAGAGTAAGTACTCATCCATTATTATCACTTTTAATTCACCCTTCATTCAGTTTCTAAAATTCTTGCATGGTTTTACGCTTGTGCTGTATATGGAGATGGGTTTTATTTCCTGTCTTGTGTTGTGTGAGGAGATGGCTTCTCCTTTTTCTGCTTTCTTTCTTTCTTTCTTTCTTTCTGCTCTTGCTTCTTTCTTCATATCTCTTTTTAACCACAGGCAGCATCATAATGTCAGTAACATTTCCATCGCCAGCTCAGCATTTGAGTTACCCATGCTTGCATTATTGCATACCCTTCATAGCTGTTTGCCTGTGAATTTATTTTTTGTTATTGCATTACAATCCCTGAGGAGCAGATAACATAACTCTTTCTGACTGTTGACATGTGGCTGACACCAGCAGAAAAACTGCATGTGCCACTATACTCACAGACACATAGTAGGAAGAAGCCATTTCCCCCTTACAGCATTAACAAATAATATTTACTCCTTATGTTTGTCTATCATTTATTTTAGTTCCACTTTTTCTGCTCCACAACAACGCATCAATCATTTTACAATCACCTTTATCTCATTCATAAGGGATGATTCTTACTCTGATTTGCTTTGCAACCTTTAAACTATCGTACATTTTGTTAAAACTACATTCTTTTGTTCTCATTGATGTTAACACTGAATTTGAAATAGATGTTGAATGTTGGTGTCTCTCAAGACATGGTCCTGGGCACTTCATCGTTCACTCTGTACTTACTGCACTTCGTAGCCTTTCCAACCAGCTGGATCTATGAGACTTCTTGAAATGAGAAATGTCAGATTTCCAAGTCACTAAAAGTGACTTGGTCACTTGGTAAAAGTGTCAATAAAAGTGACTTGGAAAACGTTTTCCTGGTGCCACAATGGAAGTGGGACGTCCTAGTGTATGTTCCCCTCTGTATTCTACAGTCAGATCCCTGTATGCAAAGTTGTGTGGGAAAAAAAACATGACTGCCACAGTTCAAGAAGCAGCTTTAAATCTCTTCCTAAAGTCATTTAATCCACGTTTTCCTTATGTGTGATCTCTCTTGACTGTTTAGAGCTCTGAGGATTTCAGTTCTTCAAAAACAGTCTCATCAGCAATTTTATTAACTTTCGTAAATTTTTTCTATAAAAAGAATCCTCAGAGCTCTGAGTTTTTGGTGCATACACTACCAGGCGAAAGTTTAAGAACACCCCCATTTTTCAAGTCCAGTGAATGTAAACTTCATAGAAAAGAGGCCTTTTCAGGGATTAACAAATTGGTTAACATACAGCAAACAAATCCTACAGGTGCCCAAACTTTTGCCTTACAAACCCTCTGTCTGGAACAAACTGTGTTACTACATCCTCAGGACAATACACTACTGCTTGAAGTAGTTTCTATAACTTTGTATTAGTGATGAGAAAAAGACGAGTAACAAAGGAAGACAGACTGGTTGGTCAGGGGTCGATCCTACAGCAAGATAATGACCCCAGACAATAGAATAAAAGAACCAGATTGTGGCTTCAAATGATGGAAGACCAGCAAAGTGTCCAGACTTAAAAACCCCATGTTTGGGATGAACTGGACAGAAGTCGAAAATTAAGCAACCTACAAGTGCAAGACATTTGTGGGAACTATTGCGACTTCTAGGATGAACTTCCTGAACAATGTTTGAACGCCACAAATGTGTTTGGCTGCTAGGTGTGTCAAAAAAATCAGATTAAATTTAGAAGATTCTATGATTTTTTGCTTTTAAAATCTTCAATTATTTATTTGTTCTACGCTTTAATTTCAGGAACACTGAGACATTGAATTATGTAAATTCAAGGAACAGCTGGGAGAATGAAGGTGTTCTGAAACCTTTCACTGGCAGTGTAAAGCAGCTTCTGTATTGTGACGTAGTTCTGTAGTTGATGATGATGTGTGACAGCAATGCATGGCCTAGTGTGGTCAGTCAGTTATGCAATTACAAGCCACAGTTTATTATTAAACTAATAGATCCTGAAGATAATAGTTGTTACCTTTCTATGTTTTTGAGAAAATATCAATCTGAGTTACTATTGACTGCTGCCTACCTTATCCATCAATGCTGCACACATTCTGAATCATGAGTTAAGTAACAAATGATTATACTTCAAAAGTGTGAAACTTAGTAATGACTTGGAAAACATTTGAAGCTTATTAATAACTTATCAATAAATTGTTGCCAGGATTTTTGATGTTGTTCAACTGCATTTTATTCTTGCATGTTTCTCTCTTTGTGCCTCGTTCTTCCAGAGGCAGTTGTGAATGACATCAGTGGAGAGAACAAGGCAGGGGCAGCTGACGTCTCTGCCAGTCAGCATGTTATGGTGTGCGCATTGAAAGAACTGGGCAGTCTAGTTCAGAGTTTGAGTGCCACAGCTTCACCGCTCATCCAGGAGCCTTCTATAGGTGAGACACATAAGATATGAAATAGGTAAAAATAGGACATGCTTTTCATTGCTCTTAAGTTTCTATACACACAAGCTGGGTTTACACAGATGACAATACTTCTAATTTGCTCACTTAATCAACATAATTGACATCCGAACATCTTTTGTAACTTCGGTAATGTGTAAATCTAACATCCACCTCTTTTACCAACTGAAAGGATAAAGTACTCACTACAGTTGGAAGCTGGAAGACTGAATTCATTCATAACTTAAAACGTATTTCATATTCTTTCCCCCAGGACTTCTTGAGACTGTGACTTCAGTGCTGCTGCACCCAAGCATGGCAGCTCGTTTGGCGGCTGCATGGTGCCTGCGCTGCGTTGCCGTGGCCCTGCCCTATCAGTTGACCCCACTGCTGGACCGCTGCGCAGAGAGAATTAACAACCTGAAGAGTTCACCTGAAGCTGTGAGCGGCTACAGCTTTGCGATGGCCGCTCTGCTGGGAGGCGTACACCAGTGCCCGCTCGGTATCCCCCACTCCAAGGGCAAGGTGTGTAGCCTCTAATGAGACTCTGATCAATAACTGAATCACTTCTCTGTTTAGTTTCTGTTTATCACCCTTTGACTGACTTCTTGTACCAGCCTCACTGATTTCCCTGTGTTGTTTTCTTGTAGTTGGTGGTGAGTATAGCTGAAGACCTCCTGCGGACAGCAGCTCAGAACAGTCGACTATCCCTGCAGCGCACTCAGGCTGGATGGCTTCTGTTAGGGGCCCTCATGACTCTGGGTGAGCCTCCCAGACATTGCTTATCTCTTGGCTTTGATTTGTCAGCATTTCTGTCTCCCTCTCGCCACCAACATGGTCGCTACATTGTGTTTGTGCCTAGGTCCCGCCCTCGTTCGCTATCACCTCCCGAAGATGCTGCTGCTGTGGAGGAATGTGTTTCCTCGCTCCCAGAAGGAGCTGGAGGCAGAAAAGGCCAGAGGAGACTCCTTCACCTGGCAGGTCACCCTGGAGGGCCGAGCTGGAGCGCTGTGCGGTACGTAAACACCTTCCTGTTTACCTTCACGCTCTGTAATGTCAGCAGACACAGTTTTGACCAACTCTCCTGTTCCTTTGGTCTGTAGCCATGCGCAGCTTTGTGGCCCACTGTCCTGAGCTTCTCACAGAAGATGTGATCCGTAGACTGATGACTCCCATTGAATGTGCCATGACCATGATGTCTCAGTGAGTGTGATGCTTTTAATCATGACGGTCTGTTACAGATATAAAAACAGAGGTATTTCGTGTTTGTTTGCAGGATTTCACAATTTTCGTAGACAGTTCATCAATTCTGTCATGCGATAAGTATTTTCTGCTTTTCTTTCATTGTTGTGTGATTATACATCTAATGATTGTTATTATTTAATCCTCTGTCAGTGTCCCTGCCATCATTAAGGTCCATGGTGCTCATCTGAAAGCAAGTGCGGCGATGGTGAGGCTCAGGTTGTACGACATTTTGGCTCTACTGCCTCCCAAGACCTACGAAGGTAACAGAGTAACTTCAGCATTTTTTTCGCACAGATGTTCAGAACATTTATAAAAGCTTTTTGAAACCCTGTAATTTTCTTGTGTAGGCAGTTTCAATGCCCTCCTGAGGGAGCTGGTGGCTGAGTTCACGTTGACTGACAACTCAGCAAACACCACCACCTCTTTGCTGCGCTCTCTCTGTCACTATGACGACAGTGTGCTCATGGGCTCCTGGCTACAGGAGACTGACCACAAGTCCATAGAGGATCAAGTAAGTAAAAACCTCTAAATAAATGTAGATTATTTTTGTGTGTGGTTGTGTTTGTACAAAGGATATTTGGACAGAAATCCTGATTATCTTGTGTTAATTGGTTAACAACAACGATCTCCACTATTATTATCTAATTTTCTGTTTGGTCTGTGCTATTGTTGTTAATATTACTACATTACTGTTCCCAAACAGCTGCAGCCCAACAGTGCGTCTGGCAGCGGAGCTCTGGAACATGATCCCTCCTCCATCTACCTGCGTGTCCCCGTAGGCGAGGCCATCCCAGGGCCTCTCCCTTTGGGTGTGTCTGTCATCGACGCCTCTGTGGCTCTGTTCGGTGTGGTTTTCCCCCATGTCTCCTTCAAACACAGGTGAGAAGTTTAGTTGAAATTTTAAAAAGTAGTTTATCTTTATATTTGCAACATGGCAAACATTTCGCAGTATTTCATCGTGATTTCTTTGTTCTCATGTTGGTTTATTGTTTATTTATAGTCCCTGCTGCACTATGAATCTTTGTGCCATGCTTGTTTGTAATAAATTCTTCCTGACTTTGTGTGTGATTCAGGCTGCAGATGCTCGACCACTTTGCAGAGTGTATAAAGCAGGCTAAAGGTGTTCGACAGCAGGCGGTCCAACTGAACATCTTTACTGCAGTGCTTAGTGCCCTCAAGGTGAGAAAAGTTACTTTACACCCTCTTAGGACAGGAATTTCACATTTTATGGTTCAGTTAATATATACAATGAGAAATAATTTATCTCTTTCGTTCTTCCTGACTGAAGGGTTTGGCCGAGAACAAGAGTACTCTGGGGCCAGAGGAGGTGCGTAAGTCGGCCCTAGCCCTGGTGATGGGAGCTTTGGACAATCCTAATCCCATCCTGCGCTGTGCTGCTGGGGAGGCCCTGGGCAGGATGGCTCAGGTGGTGGGAGAGGCTACCTTCATCGCCAGAATGGCACAGACCAGCTTTGACAAGTAGGCATTTCATATTTGCATTATGTGTTTGTTTTTGTTGTTGTTTTTTTATCTCTGTTTTTTCTGTTACTTCTTCTGTTAAGATCAAGGAAGACTTGGTCAACTCACCCTCATTTTAATCAGTAAAACAGTAAAAAACTGTTTTTTAAATGTTTTATTGGAGGTCAAATATGTTTTCAGGAAGATAATAGTTTGAGTCGTTGATTGTTATTACTCTATATTGAACTACCTCTCTGTCCTTGACTTTAACCATATGATCCATATCTCTCCTCCTCCTCTATTTCCAGACTGAAGTCGGCCCGTGATGTAGTTTCAAGGACAGGCCATTCATTGGCTCTCGGCTGCCTGCATCGATATGTTGGAGGAATTGGCTCAGGCCAGCACTTAAAGACCAGTGTCAGCATCCTATTGGCTCTGGCTCAGGATGGGTCCTCTCATGAAGTGCAGGTACAGTGAATTACTCGGGAGAAATGTTAGAATCCACTCACAGTTATAAAAATAGAGTTGAGTTGTAGCGGTTTGAATTATCTTTTTGTCCCTTAGCTTCCTCTGTCGAAACTGGATTATAATTTGGTTAATTTGGATGTTGTTTTTTTGTATTGTATTTAATTTCTAAGCATCATTACATAAAAAAAACCATCAGGCTTTGTTTCATCATTCATACTTTACATGTTACTAATTCAGATATTGTCTACACTTTGTTTTGTCAGACATGGGCTTTGCACTCTCTGGCTCTGATCGTGGACTCCAGTGGTCCCATGTACAGAGGCTACGTGGAGCCCACACTGTCCCTGGTGCTCACTCTCCTCCTCACTGTGCCCCCATCTCACACAGAGGTGCACCAGTGTTTGGGCCGCTGCCTGGGAGCTCTCATCACCACTGTGGGACCAGAATTACAGGGTAACTGTGGCAGAAACAACATCACTGTATCACTGACTCTCTCATTTGACTCCTATGTGCCATGTAAATGTACCCTTTCCTGGCCAGCAGATGGCAATGTAACACACTACAGGCAACTGAAGCAGAATTAGAAACATACTGTGTATCCCCTAACTGCTAAAAAATGCTGTTTCATTTTTGTCTCTCCTGCTAATCTGTGTTCCTGGCATTGCTAGGAAATGGAGCCACTATCTCCACCATCCGCTCGTCCTGCCTGGTTGGTTGTGCCATAATGCAGGACCACTCTGACTCCCTTGTGCAGGCAGCTGCCATATCATGTCTGCAACAGCTGCACATGTTTGCTCCACGCCATGTCAACCTGTCCAGCCTGGTGCCCTGTCTCTGTGTAAGAGATGAGTTTCAAACTACAAGCATGGTACTTATAGTTTGTCTTAATCTTTATCATAATTTCCTACTGTGCTATGGGATCCCTGCAGGTGCACCTGTGCAGCTCTCACCTGTTGCTGCGTCGTGCTGCTGTGGCCTGCCTGAGACAGCTCGCCCAGAGAGAGGCTGCGGAGGTCTGTGAGTACGCCATGAGCCTGGCGAAGAGAGCAGGAGACAGCAAAGACAACACTGCAATCAGTGAGTACAAATTGTGAACCAGACAAGAGCATTGTGTTTAGTTCTTATACCTCAATGAGACACGGTCACTCTTCCGTTGTTGTCTTTGTCCCTGGTTCAGATCTGAACATCACAGAGACCGGGCTGGAGGGTGTTCTGTTTGGCATGCTGGATCGGGAGACCGACAGGAAGCTGTGTTCTGATATCCATGACACACTGGGCCACATGCTGTCATCTCTTGCTGTGGAAAAGCTTTCTCATTGGCTGAAACTCTGCAAGGATGTGCTGGCAGCAACTACAGGTAAATCTACAAAGCAACAAAATATGATGCATTACCATTTTCTATCTCTGAGGAAATTAAGACTGGAACAGAAAAGAAAGTTAAGTAGAAGATGAGTCAAGTCGGTGACAGCCCATCCAAACAACAGTCCATCTTCTCATTCAGATGTAGGCGGAGCTGTTGCATTTGAGGTGGAAAAGGATGAGGAAGACTCCGAGAAGAAAGACGAGATGGACGATGACACCATGTTCACAGGCCTGGGTGAAGACGACAAGTCCAAGCCTTCGGTGGCTCCACGCTGGGTGACACGGGTGTTTGCCGCCGACTGCTTGTGCCGCATCATCCTGCTGTGTGAGAATGCAGACAAAACCCACTTCGACCTGGCAGCTGCCCGCTCTGCACAAGCCAAGAACCCCAAAGGTAACACTCACCGTGCTGCCAGAACAGAGTAGCTCGGAGTTCACTTAAGGATTTGTGATTGATTTATGCCACCTGTGATCTTTTGTTGGTCCAACAAAATGAGGTTTATTTTTTGGGTTGAGTTTATACAGTCTATCTTTTTGCAATCCCCAGGCAGTTCTAGTGTCAGCTGCTGAAGAAGCTCATTCATGTGCTTTTATGTAAAGATAGAACCAAGCTAGAGATGAATCAGCAATAGAGGGAGGGATTTTTTTCACAGTGACAGATAAAGGAGCCAGTATTTATATAAGCTCCTTGGAAATAAGGAAGCATTTTACAGGCTAGACAGTAAGAGCACAGTGTAGTGATTTTGCAGCTCTGAAAGGAGCTAAGCCAAATTTAGTGACTGGGATTGAGTGGATGGTTGGTCTGCAGGTTGGTGTGTCCAACTAATCCCCTGAAAGGTGCACTTCAGCTAAAACTCAATTAAAACTCAGCCTCAAGGTCGATATCCGGTTTCTTTTGAAACACTGCAAGCACACTCTGGAAACTGAGTTGGCGTGTCCATCTGTATTTAATCTTCAATTCATCATTCTCACTAAGAGGAAGCAAACACAAAGACCTTGGAGGCAATAATTGTACCTTCTTGTAAGGATTACTAAAGCAAATATTAAACAATGAATGTCAAATGTTGAACACAATTTTTACTTTCTGATTGTGTAATGTGGCTGCTCACCCAGGTCACAATCTTTATAATGATTAGATATGTTTTTCTATTTCTCACACAATGTGTTTTTTTCCCGCCCATCCAGGAGATCTGTTGGTGATCCATTTGTCTGACCTCATCCGCATGGCCTTCATGGCGGCGACAGACCACAGTAACCAGCTGAGGATGGCTGGCCTGCAGGCCCTGGAGGACATAATTAAAAAGTTTGCATCCGTACCAGAGCCTGAGTTCCCGGGGCACGTTATCCTGGAACAATACCAGGCCAATGTGAGTCAAGAACACATCAAATTGCATTATGGTGCAAAACTGATAGTGACAGAGCAAGTGTGAAACAAACTGAAAAAGTGAACTTTTGCCAATCATGTATGCATTTAGGTCGGAGCTGCCCTCAGACCTGCATTTTCACCTGATACACCGTCTGACATAACAGCTAAGGCGTGCCAGGTAAGACAAAAATATTAAGAGGAGAATTTTACAACTAAATTTGTTCACACTTCTCCTTTGATGTTCATTGAAAAAACTCTGTCTGAAGTGTGCACTACAGAAATGCAAAGACGCCATTAGCACCCAGCAACTAGATGTTTGTGCAGTAACATTCATGCATTAGAACAGCTGCCTTTGCATATTATCCATATATTCTGATGATGTTGGAGGCCTTTTGTAGCAGCAAGACTACAATAGCAGTTAATTACCACTGTACAGTGAGTCATCGCCCCCTTAGAACCCAGCAGTGTCAAATGTTCTGCCTTAACACTCTTTGACTTATCTGACTGATATGAAGAATGAGTGACAGGGGGAAATAACAAACATGCCTGTCAGCAGTATTATTAAAAACCCTTCTCTCTTTGACATTCCCCTTCGTGTCTCTGGCTGGGAGTTTGTGCCCCTTGAAACTATTTCTGGTCTTTCTGAAGGCCAAAAGCGTGATCTCAGAGTTAGAATGATTAACTCAAGAGAAAAACAAAATAAATATCCATAACACCGTGTATCCTCAAGGTGTGTGTTAAAAGCAGATATACACAACTAAAACACTATTTTACATGTACCGATGGAACTGTAGAGTTATATGACATTAGGTACTGAGAGATGTGAATATAATTTGAATAAGCAAATAGGTAGTAAGGTGTCTTAAGTATATTTCCATCATCACACATTTGTAATTCTCCTGAAAGACTCAGACTCCTGCCCTTGGCCATCTGTCACTCTAGTAGCAGTTCTCCTCAAATGCATGTAATCTTATAAATGTGTGCTCCATTTGTGCAGCCCTGACATGTCAATCCTCTTTATTAATATCTGTTCCTTGACACCGCCACCTCTTTTAATGGCATGTGTGATGGCTAATCAACCTTGAGTGCTCTGTTATATAATTTAGATTTTTTAATGTTTCTCAAGAGCTGGAAGAGAGGTAATCACTAAAAGGTCTGAAAGGCAATTAGTTACATAATTATGTATTACCTTGACCCTTTTTTTGTGACTACAGGTGTGTAGTACGTGGATTGGTAGTGGCGTAGTCAGTGACCTCAATGACCTGCGGCGGGTCCACAACCTGCTTGTGTCATCGCTGGACAAGGTGCAGGCTGGGAAAGGTTCATCCAGTCAGCTGTACAGTGAGAGTGCCACCACGATGGAGAAACTGGCTGTGCTGAAAGCGTGGGCTGAGGTGAGACTGAGGACCCTGATCAGAGCACTGTCCCACATTTGTTACACTGCATATGATGTACACTATTTTACACACACTGGCTTCCTTTCTCAGGTGTACGTGGTGGCGATGAAGATCAAGAAAGAGGCCGAGTCTAAGCCTGCCAAGCCACTCCGAAGCGGGGACGACGATGAGGATGAGGAGGATCTGGGCGCTGGCGTGCTTCCACCCGACAGTCTCATTACATTGGTGCAGCCAGAGCTGCCCTCACTGAGCCGCCTGTGGCTGGCCATGCTGCGAGACTACGCTCTGCTCACTCTGCCTGCTGAGTTCTCCAGTCAGCTGCCTGCCGACGGTACAAGACAGATTTTCGCCTACCAAATACTGAATATAACTTAGAAATGTTTAATTTTAAACTAGACATTTTCCAATTTTCTATGTTTTATTTGATATCTGAATCAAATCTTTTTATATGTTTGGACATGTGTAGATCACATGATGTACGCTTGCAGTATTTCTAATAAAACATGGCTCACACAAGCAGAGTTCTTTGCTCTACTTTTGGTCCTATAAAATTGGAGATTATATTCTCCAGAAAACTACTACTACTCCTGGAGTATTGTCAAGTAGACATTTGGATTACATGTAGATTATATATTTGTACAAATGTAAAAGTATTTTCCTGCTATTGTGTGTCTGTGTTCAGGTGGAGCTTTTTATACTCCTGAGACTATAGACACAGCAAGGCTCCACTACCGCAGCTCTTGGGCCCCTGTCCTGCATGCCGTGGCCCTTTGGCTGAGCAGCACCGGGTTTGGAGTTGGTGAAGAGAAGGAACAGGTCCCATCAGCTCTCTCCAAGGCTCCTGCCCTCGCTCAAGGAGCCCCCTCCACCACAAAGAACTTTGAGGAGTCGGTCAAAGACAGGATGCATCTAATGTTGGGTAAAGAGACACACAGCCGTCATTTGTGGTGTAGAGCAGTAACAGTATTTTGCTGTGCTCAGGAGGAGCACCTAATATACACAGACTTAAAACAAGCAAAGAGGAGCTGAGGGTGTAAGCAGATGAGAGCAATAAAGAAAATAGCATGAACACACCCAAAGTGTTTTTGTGTTCTGTCTCTCAGGTGTCAGTATAGAGTTTCTTTGCTTCCCCCGACCCGAGGAGCCCATGGAACACGTGATGTCCTGCCTGCAGGCGCTGTACACTTTGCTAGAATCTCCTTGTGCTAAGACCCATATCGCAGAGGACCAGGTAAAGACAAGTCAGAGTGCAGAAATTACAGATGTAAAGAAGAGAGATTTGAATTTTGTTTTAAAATGTATACAACATTACACATTTAATATTCAATAGTCAATTTGTGTCTGTATTTTAGGAAATACAATTTGTATTTGCTTATTTCGATTTTGGAATCTGTTTTTTCAAACCTGTTAGTTTAGTTTAGTTTACTATTAAGAACAGTATTACTGTCATATGTTGACCAAAGTTCAAACACTGCATGAACCAAAATCACAAATTCAGCTGGCAGAGCACACATTTCAAGCATTGTTGATTGCAGATTTGCTTTTACAAAATATCAAATAAGACACAGCAGATTTTATGTATGTCCTCGGTTATTTACACCGTGCAGTAATTATTTCATCTAGTCTAGTTCAAGTGAATGGGAAAGTGGTCTCTGACTTTTGGACACTGTGTTTACCAGCAACTGATCACCATCCCAATGCATTATCTGGTGAATATGACAAACACATTTACTTTGTTTGATTAAATTATTGACGGCCGCATAAGGGATAATGGGATACTGAAGGCTTCAAAAGACACGTGTGGTTGCGCTCTACAAATTTGTAAAAAAAAAAAGAAGGTTGTATTTCTCAGCTGCATTTGAATATCAGTGTTCACATTCTCACAGTGACATTGCTGTAATTATTATTTCTGTTGTAGCTGTTGGCAGTGGAGCTCCTGAACGTACTCCACAGGCTGCTGTTGACCCGGGACCCTCCTGCTGTCCAGCTCCAGGTCACTGCTGTTGTACAGGAGACCATCAGGGCTGCACAGGACCATCTGCAGCAACAGAGGACCAGCAAGGGTCAGCAACTTACACATCCTACATGATACTGCATTACATTACAATTAAATACTGTTATATTCTGAAAACACAAACTCACCATGGTGTTTTGCGTCATCTAAAAGATGACCTAATAAAAGAGTGTCAATATAAATATAAAGTGATTTAAATATTTTATTCATAGTACAGTTGTTTCAGATATTTGGCTGTTTGAGTGAACTGGGTCACTGTGATATTTCGCCCAGGCAAACAGGAAGAAGGCGAGAAAGACTCAAAGTCCAGTCTAGGGGAAGGAGGAGACACAGGGGAGCTCGTCCCTGGCAAGTCTCTAGTGTTTGCAGCAATGGAGCTGCTCGTGTTCATCCTGGTCCGGCACTTACCACAGCTTAATACACGTGTGAAGGAGTCACCCAGCCATGTGCCGCTAAGGCCTCAGCGACTACCCGACGAAAGCGCACGCCTGGTGGCAAACACAGTTTCCATCTTGGCAGAACTGCCCTCGCTCTGCTCTCCTGCTGGTGAGGCCCGAGGCAAACTGCAGCCACACACTCACACCATGCAAAATATGCAACAAAAGACAAATAGAAGAGATTATCCTCTTTTCATCTTTTCTGTACAATCACAGTACATAATAATACCAAGTCTGCCCCAGCTTTGATAAATTTTTAGAGCAATTTGACTTCCTGTTCTGCACTGAGTGTCACTAAAAAGCCTTGTTCTACTGTGGTTTCTTTGTACCTTTCAATTCTCAGATGGTATTATAAACTGCTATATGCATTTGTATGAGATTAAGAGTAAGTATGAATATTATTAGCATAGCAATGTGGTGTTCACTGAAATGATAGCCCAATTCTCACTGTTTTTTTTTTCCATCTTTACAGGAAGCATGACTATCTTACCTACGGTGCTCTTCCTAATCACCGGGGTGCTGAGGGAAACTGCAGTTAAGACTTCTGACAACTCGGTGCCTTTGCCTGTGTCAGCTGCCCTGCAGGGCATCAAGACCATCATCACCTCCCCACTGGCGCGGGTTGAGAGCATGCAGACACAGTGGACTGGCCTTGTGAGGAGCAGCCTGGCATCTGTGCTGGAGTACTCGCAGCCAGGTAAGCAAAAAACAAGCAGATATTTGACCCTGACCTCTGGCCTTTCTGTGGAGGAGACGAGAAACAGAAAAAAGTATTGTTTCATTACTCACTCATAGTACGCTTGCGTGTTTGTGTATTTCTGCAGATGAGTCCAGGCCTGACATGGATGAGGTCAGTATGTTGACAGCGATTACACTCTTCCTGCTGTCTGCTGGCAGTGAACTTGTAGGAGTGACGGCCCTGCAGAAGGGCTGCATGGACCGCTTCCGAAACGGCCTGAACTCTAGTGATCCAGGGGTAAGCACCTATATGTACAAATGACAGTGAGAGAGACTGAGAATCTCAACCTGGGCAAATTTTAATTGCCTAAAAAAGGTGTACTAAGATGTGTGTTGCCAATGTAAATGAGTGATTTCATTTTTTTTTGCCACAGGTTCAGGCCCGGTGTTACCAGCTGCTGTTGTCAGTATTTCAGCACTCCAGCCGTGCCCTGTCGACCCCGTACATCCACGCTCTGGCTCCACTCATGGTGGAGAAGCTCAAGGCAGTGGAGCGCAGTCGGCCAGGGACTGCTGCCGAGCTGCAGGCTGTGCAGGAGGGCATCAGGGTCCTGGAGAATCTGGTGGGCATGGGTGAAGAGCAGAACCGTAAGTATGCCTCTGCCTAATGGACCACTAAAGCACCGTATGTGTTCCATCAAAGTGTTTTGCTCCATTAAAGTAGGTCTCTTAAAGTATATAGCTCAGTGCCTTTGATTGTGTGCTGTCAAAGATCAGAACAATTGTGCATTAAATGCTAAATTTAGAATCCCTGTACTGGTTTACTGTTAATATTGATCACATTATGCTATCTTATATATGCAATATTATGTACTGACATTTAAAAAAAATATTTTTTGTTTCCCCAGTTACCTTGTTGTTGCTTTTTCATGTTTTCTTGTTTTTATAATAAAGCAAGTAGCACTGCATACTTACACAAACTGTAGTTAATATTTGTGTTTCATTAAGTGGAGGTGGACTGTAGTTCATTCTAGGTTTGTTATTCAAACAATTTTGTGGTTATTTGAGGTGCAGCTGGTGGTTAGGTATGATTAAGCTCTGATGAGTTTCGGAGAAGTACTCTCACATATTGTAGCTGTGTTGCTTTGTTGTTACCTTGACTTATTCAGAGAAATGACATGACATTGAGATGAAATTTGAAAATGTGTTGAATTGATCTGCCAGAGCCTTTTGCTGACCACTGTCTCATTTAGAGTGGTGCCTCATGCATCTGGTGTAGGAGTATTGGGTTAGATATGAGGCCCCAGTTCAGTTCAGCTCAGTCTTTTCTAACGTCTCATTGTCTTTATGTGTTTAATAGGGGTGCAGTTGCTGGCTCTTCTTGTACCAACTCTCGTCTCCTACCTTTTGGATGAAAACGCCATCTCCTCTGCGCCCCAAGTCTCCAAAGGTCTGCATGATTTTGCCCTTCAAAATTTAATGCGGATTGGCCCCCTCTATCCAGCTGCCTTCAAGATAGTAATTGGTGCAGCACCTGAGCTTAAAACCCGTCTGGAATCTGCTATACGGGCCAACCAGGCCAGCAGCAAAGCCAAAGCTGCAGCCAGGCAAGCTCAGCCAACTGTGCAAGCCGCACCAACCATCAAACTCAAGACGAGTTTCTTCTGAACACTCCAAAAATGCACTGTACACTCTCACAGCCTAATTTAAAGTTGTCTTTTATTGGTTTATTGTACTTTCTGTCAACAGAATTCCACATGCCACATCTGTAACAACTGCATTTTCATAAATGTATTTATTTATTCTACATCTCATCTTTGTGTTTGATGAATGGGAACTCTTTCTGAAGTCAAGGAGGCAATTATGTAAATATCATTGAAAAGCCTTTGAATGTTCACTATAAAAAAACCTCACTTTAAAATCCGTAGGAATTATTGATTGTGTGAATGTATCATTTAAAGACTTGATGCACATTTATAAAGGGACACAATTTACATTTTTGTTTTTCCCGTAGGCTCTTTTCTTTTTCCTGATCTTGTTTTTTTTTTGTCTGGTCATCATCCCTCACTATCCAAAAGTTGATGTTTATTGTGCCATTTTCCTCTTTGTATCACCATGAGCATAACAGTTATTTTATTCCAATCATGGTGTTTGTGTAATGGAGCTGGTTTAGTATATGGCCTTAGGGTCTACTAATTGTTACTTATGGGTGTTTCTTTCTTTCTTTTTGTTTGTTTTGAAAAGGTGTTTTGCTCTTAAATTATGTTGTAAACATTCCCACCACGTTATCTAAAACAAAACTGGAAATTAGTTTTGATCATTATTTTTGAGCCCAAAATGAGATTTTATTAAAACCAATGAAATATTAAAATCATCAGGCTTTTCAAATTGCTTTTAAGCAGAAATCTTCTCCCAGAGACAGTTAATTTGTCTACTGATAAATGGAGGAATACTACATCATTTAGTGTATGAGCTGCATATCATACTGTTAGTTGTTTTGCTTTTAAGTGATTATGATCCATAGATATGTGTAATAGCTTGAGCATCAGCCGCCACCACAAATTGGAAGATTTGTTGAAATGGCCCTATGTCATATTCCACTCTCATTTCTTTGACATGTGAATAAAGTTACTTTGAACTCACTCTGCTGTTGCTTGTAATTGGTTGCACATTTTTAGCCGATGGTTGAACCCATTTTCTGGAATAAATACCGATGCAGCATCTGCAACAGAATGCTCAGCTGATGTTTCCTGTCCGGGTAAAATAAACAAGGAGAGTGTTCCTCCGGCGAGTCTGGGTGCCTGAATCGAGCGCCCCCAGCAAACATGCTGTGGGCGTGGCCGTTGATACTGACGTCATTCAATGACAGCTAGCTGTCAGAAAGTGAGTTCATTCCCCCGAGCCGAGCAGACGGAACGCCGTCGATAGGTTTTTGCCCTTCCGTTGATATCTAGCACCCCGGCTCAGCGAGACAACGGACAGACCTTTCCACCGAGCCCGGCCATGGACGAACAGGCGGGGCCCGGCGTGTTCTTCAACAACAATAACAACTCCGTTTTACCCGGCGGTGGGAAAGGACCGCTGCCCGATGGCGACGCTGGGGAGGCGGCTAGGGCGCAGTACAGTATCCCGGGGATCTTGCACTTCCTGCAGCACGAATGGGCCCGCTTCGAAGTCGAGAGAGCACAATGGGAGGTGGAGCGGGCCGAATTACAGGTAAAACCCACCACATTTAATGTATACAGGACCACATATTAATGGCACTACCGGGGCCTTTCTAGTAACTCGCGTTGAGTTTCTGTGTTTGATTGTTCGGGTTACCAGGCTAGCTTGTTAGCTTTAGCTCAGGAGCTAAAGCAGCTGCAGCGCCCCCGACCCGACTGCACGACGACTGTTTGAGACCTCTTTACTGTGACTGAAACCACTAAACTTGCTTGCTGCCTTGAGCAGTTTAAAGAAAGACTATTTTAGCATGATTATACAATAACGGGTGTGATTAAACGTCCAACCGATAGCTACAATTATTAGCAGAGTAGTTTAAGTGCAGTGCAACAGCGTTGTGTGAAAAAACACAAAACGGCTAACCTTACCTGCCTACTTATAGCTAAATGTATAGCACCCCGCCTTGATTTTTTTAGTGCACTTTATCTCTAAATCCAGAAAAAAATGTGGTGGAGGAAAAGTAGTAGTTTTCTTAAAAGCTTTGGCCTCTTGAGAGCTCTCGTTGCTGACAAACAGCATACATCACAAACGAGACTGTGGACTCATTATGTCTTGTTTATGAATGTGATCATAAGCTAGCTGCTATGTCACTGCCACTCCTGGATAAAAGAAAATGAAAAATGCTGTCGTGTCTGTTATGGTCACAGTGCTTTACTTTGTCTTATTAATTGGTCCACTCTTTTGATAGTATATCTGACCCTTTCCTGATTGCCAAACAACTCAAATATTCAGCTATTAATGCGCTTTAAGAGGGCAACAGGTTTAACTGCTGCCAACTACAATTTTCTAAAGCTGACAAAAACTGGAGCCAAAAACATTAAACTGGAGCGCTTAATGCATGTTTAGTTTGCTTAACTATGAGTTCATGTCTATTCACTTTGAAATCCTTGTTTTGTTGTGGTTACTAGTCCTTCAAGAATTGCAACTTTCTCTCCATCAAGTTTTAATTTGATTTGAGCTTTATTCTTACCCCTTGTTTGATGATGATTGTAATCTTGTACTGATCATATTGTAGGTGAATATGTTATCCCCTGGTGGCTTTTCTTTTGGCTCAATGTTTACAATATTTGAAGCCCTGTGATTTTTATGTTTGTGGATGTAGCTAATCCTAAATTGAGAAAGAAACTGTCATCAATAGCCTACATAACAGATTCTTTGTACTCTAAATATCTACAGTTTTTTTTTTTTCATTCCATCATTTTAACCCAGTTGTAGGGCCACTGTTGTTGGATCACAGAGAAGAGCCAACACTGACTTTCGGGGTTTGATAGCAGGCAGCTCCATTGACAGACTGACCTCAGCTAACAAAGAGACGGGAGGGAGACACTGCATTGTTTTCGGATTGGTCATGTATACCCTGATCAGTGTAGTAGGGTTTTGACTCATCACTCTCATGCAGCACTTTCAGTCTGGCCTGTGTATTAAGCTTCCTGTCTGCTGTCATGAAGCAAGCTTATCAGCGAAGCAGCAGCAACTGCGGCAAAGCACAGTGAGGTTGCCAAATGGCTTATTGGGTGGTTTGTTTGTGGCGGCAAAATGGTGCGCGCTCAATTTGTGTTCTCATTTTTATTGCATCTAATCCTAAACGTGATGCTGGTTGATGTTTTAAAAATCCTTTGACCTCCAGTAGACTCTTTACTCATAATTGTACTCTCATCACTGGGGCACAGGAGTAGAACATCTTTCGGTGCTGTGCTGCACTTTGCCAGAGCAATAATGATGAATTAAGTTTTGAAAAGCTCTGAAAATGTACATGGGATTTAACCTTGTTATGTCCTTGTGGGATGTGTACATATGGCAGACATATCCAGTACTTTTACCTGTAGAGGGTATTGGATTAATGTACAGTAAAGAGACCACAATGAGGAAGAAATAGAGTCACTGAAATGAACATAAATAGACATAAATGAAATGCTGTATGGGGCATAGAGCTTTAGGGGTGTTCATCATCATTTCCACACATGTGTTTTAATCACAGAATCAAAACTGGCATGTTTATATTGCATATTTTAAGGAGGTGCAATATATGCTTTCATTTAAAAGCCCTTTAAGAATGTACACAAAGCGATTTCACAACCCAGTGAATACTTAGTCTCCTCCCAGGATTTTTTTCTCGTTAGTTGTACAGACATTGAATGAAAACAGTTGAAGCTGTGTTTTATGTTGCTGTTTGGGAGGAAGGAGAACTCCAGGGCTTGTAGGAATGTCGTCCAGCCAGCCTGTTAGGTCATGCTCAGAGCCACTCCTCTCTACTGGAGCAGTACAGAAACTGTACTGTACATTCCCGACTTGTCCTGCTGATGTGCAGTGTCTGTGTAATGCATAGGCTGCTGTCATTCATGATTAGACTCCAGTGGAGTAGTCATTGACAATCAATTGATTGACTTAATCAAGCTGATTTGCTTAGCGAGTGATAGGTTACAGCTCTTGTCATTCTGTCACGTTATCTCGGTAATGAAAGTAACTAGGGCTCCAACTAACGATTATTTTATTAGCACTTATTCAGTTCATTCTTAATTGTTGAAAGAAAGAAAGAAAATAGTGGAAATGGCTTTTACACATCTTCACTTTGTTAGTATTGTCTGACGGTCTAAAACCAAAAGATATTCAGTTTACAATTATTAAACGAAACAACTGAAGCTAGAACAAGTGAATTTCTGTCATTTTTGCTTGATAAATGACTCATTCATTATTGATTAATTGAGTGATATCGCAGAATCACAGTTTCAGAGAAAAGCCAGCAAATATTCACATTTCAGAAGCTAAAAGCAGAAAGAGTAATTTTTGCTTAAGGAAAGACTTAAGCAATGAGAAGAAGGTATGATTATTTGTCAAAATAGCTGTTGATTACTTTTCTGTCAATCTACTGTTTCAATTAATTGACTCATCATTTCAGCTTTAATTAATTGATTATCAATATGGTTGTTGATTAATTTCCCATTGAATCCTTGAACAATTATTTTACTTATTAGTAACTGTATTTAGACGATAAAACTACGTGATGGGTCAGTCCAATTTGTTGGGGTTTCAGGTTTGATTAGGGCGAGTGTATTTATTTAATTAGCAGTATATGCACAGCATGCTGCAGTTAAACAGTATGTGTTTTTGCTTTACACGTCTGCAGAGATTTATGACTTAATATGTAACAGTGGAAGTCGGTACATTGTACCTAAGCGAAATTTGATTTTGTATACCTTTTGCCTTTTTGCAATGTATACCTATTAGAAGCACCCCTCATATGAATATTGTGATATTGATCTATTGATGTCACCCTGCCATTCTGATTAGCACATATCTTTTCTGGGCCTGATGACTGAGGTTGAGTCGAGTTACGCCCTGTGCAGGCCAGGCAGTGCTCCAGTGTGCTTCATCAGCCCTCCAGTTATGGGGAAATCCCTGCTCCATAGGGTATCTCCTTGCCAGAAGTATCTGTCAGCAGCCATAATTTGACACCGGGAGAAGGTTGAAGGTGACTCAGGGTGTAAGGTGGCTTCATGTTGGTGCACACTGAAACCTGGACCCAGTTATCTTCATGGGCTAGAAGCGTCCCTTGTATTTTTCTAAAGGAAAAGCTTTTAACAGGAACAAGATTATGTGGCCCATGTTATTCGATTACTTCTCTCCATGTCCAACTGTGGAGCAGCCTAGAATTATTCTGCCTCAGTTAGATGACTTATTACTGTGATCTCATGTTTACTTTCACTAATGGCAAAGCCTGAGGCATATTTAGCTCAATGGTGCAGCGAAAAGAAGGACGGAACCACGCACAAACATACACATACCGTGGCATTCAGCAATTCAGAAGTGGGAGTCACCGCCATTCTTCAGTCGATACTACATCAACCCCCATGCTGCAGTTATTTTTGCCTTCTCAGTGTGCACCTCAGAGTGGGAAAGTACAAAAAAGCTGAGCATACGCTTCCTCACCAAAAAATTTAAGATGTAGTTACTCACTCATCGTTGCTCTCAGGTAGTGACAAAGACATCAAGGGTCTAGAAATCTTAAAAAAATACCAATTCACATAGAGACTAATTGTACACAACAGCTCACATCCTTCCTCACGTAACCAGTGTGTACAGCACACCACAAAGAATCAGCCCTGTCCTCAGTCAGTGGTTTAAGGCAGACTGTATTAATGTTCAACAGAAACTCGACAAAGACAATTACTGCAGCTCAATCAAATATTCATTGTGTACAGATAATAGTAAGTAGTTGAAATGGGTTTGTGTTTTTCCTCTTAGAAAGCCTGGAGGGAGCCACGTTTATTAACCAAAGCCTGGTCCTCTGAGCTTTGCTCCACTGTCCCCATTGGACTCGCACCAGAGCCTCTCTGTGCTCTAGAGCTGCCTTGTCCGCCTGTTAATTCCCCTTTCCTTCCTCCATTCACACTTACAGCCTTCGTCTGTCTACGTGGGTGTGCGGGACAGCTGCCTGGTTGTGCCAAAAAGTTGCCTGCCTCCCCCAGTTTTACAGTAAATCTGAGGTCGCCGGTCTGTCAGAGTTGTAAATTGGAGTACTCACCAGATCAAACTGCTGTTGTCTCAGTGTGATGTAATCTGGTTTGCTGGTATTCACACTTTGTGATGGCACAGCAGTGGTTTTTTTTTTGTTTTGTTTTGTTTTTTTTGCTTTAAAGTAAATGGATACTCCCATACTCCTACATATTCTATCCATCAACATGTCTACATGTTGTATGTAATTACACTGTGCAACTTTTCCTTTTTGGATATGACTGGATCATTTGGGAAAAAATATATATCAGCATCATACTAATTTTTTTCATTTCTAGTAATACAGTGTCTGCACAAATTATATAATTTTATTCTACACCATTATCAACATCTATAAAAATCAAAAAATGTGATGAAGATGGGTTAATGTTTACAAGACATGCCGCATAACAACGTCCATGGTTGGAATCCAGCCATGGACCATTTTCTTGTCATACCATTCTCTCTCTCCCCCACATTTCCTGTCCCTCTCTTCACTCATAATTGTCCAATGAAGGCAAAACCATGACAAATAAATAATTAAATGAAAAGAGTCTAAAAATGTTAAGAATGATCTTTCTTATCTAGAGTTATCAGAATCAACACAAGGCTTCTTAATGCTGAAGATTTGATGCTTAGTTCTGCTCCTCTGTGGATGTGTTAAAAAAGTGAAATTATTCATTAAGACAGTCTGTGAGAAGAATTGATATGGTCACCTGAAGCCAAAAAGTGAAGTCAGAGTCCTGTTTGACAGGCCTGCCATGCCAGAGAGACAGGACAGGCCAAAGGGCGCCAGCTGCCTCCTTGCTGCCTCTCTTGGTGGTTGACCGCCTTTTATTGGAAGAAAATGTCTCTGTCTGCGCCTGTTCTGTTTCTCTGAATTCATATTCTGAAATAGAGCATTTTACTAGCTCTGTCTGAGATGCTTGCCCGCATCAATATAAATGCAGTCTGTTAATAAACTACACAAATGCACATTTTTGCGGATGCTGGCTCGTTACTGGGAGGATTTGATTTTGCACCAAACAGAAACAAACCTACCACTTTTTTACAACATCAGACTTGTCATCTTTATAAATTATATTTCTCCCTTCTCCAGTAAAACTTTACTCTAGATTGGTAAGATGTTGTTTCATCATGGTTCTGCCAGGACCACACCTTAGTCACACTAGCCGTTTGTCAGAGAAAATGCTGATGTTGAAAAATGTAGCTCTTTGCCTGCATGTGTGAGTGTGTGCATGTGCGCCATGAGCCTTATGTAATATTAATGCAGCAACATGGGATGCAGCACCCTTGTCCTCAAGAAGCCCAACATAGTGCCTTTGTTTGCACCCCCTGTGAGGTAGCACCGCAGTGTCAACTTGATGCGAGCTGTGTGACGGTAGAGTGTAAAATGAAGCTCATGTGGAAACTCGTGATGAGATGAAAACAACAAATCTGTGTCTGTTAAAATTCAGGAAAAGAGAGATGATGTATTTTTGACTGGGAGGAATTTCTGGCCGTATAAGGGTTTTCTTTTGTTTTCTGTTTACTGTACAAGACGCAGCTTGGCTCAGTCCAGATAACCGAGCAGTAATCTTTACTAAATCACAGTTTGAGCAAATCACTGTTTCACCCTGACCCTCTGAGCAATCCTGAATCTGTGCCCGCGGACATGAGCTGCGTGGATGTGCAGCGTCGCATTTGAAGGAATAAGCTCCAGCCATGATCACAGGTCCTCAGTATTTCACACTGTAACTCCCTGCCTCTGTGGCTCTGCAGGAGCAAAATGGAACAATGGACTAAACTTAGCAGCTTGTGTGATACCCAGACCCGACAGTCAGATGATTGTGTAGAATGTGAACATACAATCAGTACGGAGCCTTTTTTTCAGATGCTCCCCAAGACAGAATGTGGTTGTGGAAAGACGACCAGTTGTATTTAAGTGTAAACACTTAAATTAGCCCCACCATCTTGAGCAGGGGAGGAGGTCAAGAGACAGCTGGGTGTGAAACCAGAGTAGCTACTGAAGTTCCTCAAGGAGGGGGAAAAAGATAAAACACCTGAACTCAACCTTTTATTTACAAATCAGTCATCATAGTCACAATCAGCTCGCTGCAACTAAGGGTGGGCAGAATTATGTTTCATGTTACTGTGAGACAGTATAAATATGTGTACCATCAGAAATATTGCCCTACCATTGTTACTGTGGTTGCTGTTCCTTTAATATCTCTTGACGTGTTTGACCATTGCTGGCTATGTTGCAAATCAGTGAGTGGGTTTGCTATATGGCAGTATTGGATTTTATGGGGGGTTTTTTGCATCAGTGCAATGATGAACTGTGATTCTTCATGTATTTTATTTGCTGGGTTTGCCTCAATAAAGGCCTTGGAAAGTGTTAAAATTTACAAAGGTCTAATGTACAGTTCCAGTCAAAAGTCTGAACACACTTTGCCATTCACTTGAATGGTAAAGTTTTGACCTTCATACTTTTACACTTTGTGAAAAAGTATCAAAAAGTGAAGACCAGAAGTCCAGAAAATGTATTATATCAGGATATATACCAATGTTGTGATATAATATAACATTTATTGGGATTGAGGATTTTATTCATACCACCCAACCCTCAAATAATGTTTTCAGGCAGGTTCAAGCAGATTGAACAGAAAAGCAACAATCTCTTGAGACTGCTTGAATGCCTTAGTTAAATTTATTTCATTGTATGTAAAAAAAACCCCAAAAACTAATGAAATAGAACCAGGACAGTTTTCACAGCAACATATTATATGACCTTTAAGGAAACCCATATGTTTCCCTTCCCAATATTATTATTATTATTATTAGAATGATGATTACATACATTTATCAATGGTAATGTTGTTGTTTTGGCAAATATATTGTAAGTGGCCATATATATTCATGGTGAAACCTACCTGAAGTGAGCTTTTTTTTGCCAGAAAGAGGTTATATTGATCTGCAGTGATGTTTTCTATCAACAAATACACTGCTGTGTCCGTGTTACAGCAGTCTCCAGCACCTCAGTCTTGCTTCTGTTGTTTTGCTGCATTTTTTTCTGTTGCTTCTAGTGTAATGGCATGCGTGGAATGTACTTGGCTAGTTATCAGGTTGGCCATCATGGTGCTCATTGGTTTGTGGTAACTGTGAGAGTAAACCCGGTGTTCGCTGAAAGAAAGGTTGTTTGCATTGTAAATGTGGGATTTACACCAGTTCTTTCCCCACTTCGGCTCTGGCCACGGTCGAAGGCCCGGCGTGTGTGACCATTTTGTTTGTGTGTAGGCCCTGAGGTTGTATGAGTATCCGCTGAATTTCTTTTTCAAATGGAGTGAGCTCAGTCTTGCCGCTGAGACGTATTGGATTTTTCACAGTGTTCACTCTGTCTAGATTAAATGGCCTCATTGTGTTGTAGATGTCTTTGGCGATGATGCAGAACAAGTCTGGAAGAAAACATGTCTGGAATCCACAAATCTCAGACTGTAATGTCTTCGCTATGTATAAATAGCTGGGATATCGTTGATAGTCATCATACATTCATTGACTGGAAATTTGAATTGACAAGTTCCTGTGTAGTAATCCACTGCCAACAATGTGTGGTTAAATAGTCTGCATGTTAACTAAAAGATGAAAAAATAAACCTTTTCTCCTGCTTAGATTGAAACCCGGCAAACTTAAATGACATCGACCTAAATGGTGCGGAAAAGGACATAAAACTTTTAGCAGTTTTATGTGGTTGTCTGTGTTTCAGATTGTGGTTTAGTATCACTGGAAGCTGCTGTTAGTCCATTTTTCCGTTTACTAATTTAAATAAGAGTAGAAAATCGAATCCTAAACTAGAATTGACTATATGCCAAAGCAGAAGGTACTGTGACCAACTTTCTTACCTGATCTTACCAGAATTTTAGCCAGCGGCTGGAGTTTGTTTTCCTCCATAGCCTGTCTGTTCTGCCTCCTTTTCCTGTCTCTGAAAGGTCCTGCGCTCTGAGATGGATGCCCCATTCTACATGTCTCTTACTCAGGCGGACTAAGGAGCCCTTATCCAGCAGCCCAATAATGCAGTCAGTGTGAGGCTGGGAATTAAATGCTTCCTGTGTCTCTTTATGGCCCAAGTTGACTCACTGCATTCCTCCCAAGGTTAATGTTTGATGGAGGAGAGATGGTGAGCCAGAGATTCACAGAGCAGCACTCTTCTCTATCTCTGGCACCGCAGGACGCCGGGGCTCCCTGGGCCAGTGCTTCATGTGGATAAGGAAGTGAATGGGCGCTCACTATCTCAATCAACACAGATGTACAGTTTTCATCTACAGTGAAAAATGAGCCAGTGTGCAATCTCTGTTTTTGAAATGTGAGGTGCTAGACCGAGTGAGTCCAAAATAACAACCTATCAAGCTGTTCTTACACTTTGTCATTGTTGTGGATATGACATTCTTGAGGTAGGGCTTTAATGTGTGACCAGGCCTTCGCTCTCACTGTGGGAATAAGTGAGATGTTTTTCCTGTTGAAGAAATCGTGGCACTTTTCTGCTTAGCGATGTTTCAACATTCGATTCCAAAAGATCGACCGTGTTCAGCTTGACATAGAGACATTTAATGGAAAATAGCCCTGCAATTAGCCTAATGAGGTATCTTTAGGTTTTGCGGCCCAATTGCATGCAATACTGTGGCAGTGCCCCAAGGCAGTGGTCCTCACTGATATTTGGATTGGAGCCACTTTAGCCAGAGTAAGTTATTTTGGGAGCCGCACAGTCTGGCCCAATCCAAACAGTGATAATTTTCCATATGCAATATTTTCCTTAATGCCTTATTTGTGCCCCTCTATGTGCCTCCTCTGAGATCCTCCAAAGACAGCACAAAGTTAATTATTACTCAGTTGTCATCTACACCACTTTTTTCCTCCTGTCATGTCTAAAAACATTCTTTTTAATCCAGGACACATAGTCATTTTCTTCAGGTAAAAAGATTAATGGCTGACTCACTCACATGACGACTGGGGCTTTTGCCCTGCTCCACGTTACTGTAACTGAGCTTATAAATGCACCGAAGGCCTTTTCCTGAAGTTCAGCCTGTTTTGGGTTTGTGTGTTAACGCTCAATGACACAGGTTCTAGGATGTGGGAAGTTGGATGCATACTAAATGTTGTTAACAATGTTGTCAATCCTTAATGCATTAGTATAGATCCAGATCAGGGTAGATGCACATTAAGCAGGATAAATAAGGAATTGGAGAATATGTAGATGTAATAGGTAGCGTGATGTATGTGCTGTGCTGACCCACCGTTCAAGAGCATCAATAGTTGGCATCTACGCAGACTGTTAGCATATGACTGGTGCCAACTAAACTTGGTGATGGACCAGTACTCTAAATCCTAAGGGCACTGGAGCTATAGCAGGAAAGTTTCTCTGCGGAGAACTGTGTATGGTAAGAAATGCTGTTATTAATACGAGGCAGATTGAAGTACTGTTGTGACTCATAGTTGCAGGCACCAGCAGCGCTACTTGCTATCCGTGTGAAACTGTGATCCAGCCCACTCACACTCGCACCATCCTTTGCATGTAGAGTGAAAGGCAGGGAATCAAGTCAATATTCATTCCCCTTTTAAGATTTTAACTCATGGTTTTAGACCTTGACTCATACCCAAGAGAAATTTTCTTTTTCAAGTTAGACAGGAGCAGTTTGGCTTATCCTTTATCCTTATTTGAAATGAGTCTACCATCTCTCCACTGCTCTTCTGTGGTTCATAGTTTCGGTTTGTTTGCCATTTGTTTTAATCCAATCTATCCAGTTACTCTGTCATCTTCTACTAACGAACTACAGAGTGGCACATATATTCACCTCTTATGCTCATTGTCTTGGTGGTAAATTTCAACAACTAAGATGGTCTCTAAGAGAGTGTAATTTTGATCAAGTGTTGAAATAGAAACAACAGCGTGCTTATCCTCCTTTCTGTAAACAACACAGCCTTAAGAGACTTTAGCAGCTTCTGCAGCCAGTCTTCACATCGGTGTAACCCTTAAAACACTGGATGGATTGTGGACAGATTTTGTTGTGTTTGATCTTGGTTTCTCTCTGACCCACATGTAGTGGATGACAACTTCATAAGCATGCAATACACTCTAAGGACAAATGTAAAGCTTCAAGCAAAACAAAAGTTATTTCATTTTTATTGTGCAACATAAAATATATGAAAATGGATAATTACTCGTTTGTTATTAGGTGATTTTTCTTTAGCACCACCTAAATTTAACCAGGATTTTACAGTACAAAGCCACATAAAGCCAAAAGGTAGTAAATACATATTCGTTAATAATAGAGTTAAGACCAGAATCTGTTTTACCATACAACAATTATTATGCCATAGAAATGTATAATTTTCAAAAACAAAAAAGAGCAAAAAAACATGTACAATTTGCAGGAACTGCAAGTGACAATGGGCAGAGAAAATATTAAGACCAGATAAAGATTGTTTTTTTTGTTTGTTTGTTTTTTTTCATTTGTAAGATATAATACTTTTAATGCATGATCAATTTTTGCTCAATGTGTGATCCTCTCTGCACTGTATACTACACAGTGAGCTAACCTCTACCACTCTCATTACAAGCGAGCATATGCATGCACACGCGCATGTATATGTATATGTATATGTGTGTGTGGTACTCAGCAATGTAATGTAATGCTGACTCAGACTGAATGCGTCAACAGCTGCTGCCTGTTACTGAGGAGAGACAGTGCTGTGCAGAGGGAAGGGATTTTGGAGGAGGGAGGGGCAGGGGACAGTTGATGTGTGGGAGAGTGAGTAGGTTAGATTAAAATAGAATAGTACAGATTGGCTTTTTATTTCCCATCATGCCACGCATATTGATTTGACATCATCCTATTTCAGTCTGAACAGAAGCACTTGTTCTTAGATGTTGCCTCATTGAGGTTGTCTTTTAAGTCAAATCTTTGTTGCTAGCTAGTTCAAATCTAAGATGCCAAAACACCGGAAACGCTGACTCTATTTATAAAAGCAACTACTGTAAGTCTCTTACTACTTTAAAATGTGACCTGACAATCCTATTTTTGTGTTTTCAGGCCCAAATCGCCTTCCTGCAGGGGGAGAGGAAAGGCCAGGAGAACTTGAAGAAAGACCTTGTGAGGAGGATCAAAATGCTGGAGTACGCGCTGAAGCAAGAGAGGTGAGTGCCTTTACTGCCCTCTGCTGCTGCAGCCCACCCACAGAGGACACAAAGACGCCAACTAGTCTGCAACATCTGTAGTGATTGCTCCTAAAAATAAATTCCTGCCTCTGAGAAATACAGAAATGGAGAATGTGGCAGTGTTAGATTCTTGCAGGTCAACAAATCAACATCTGCAGCAGCTACAAAGAGCTAGCACACTTCAGAGTGCAGCTCTCTGCACATCTCTACTATAATAAAGTTGCTAGCGTCGTTGCTCCGTCTTGTTTATGCTCTATGCGTACGAGTCAGATGTCTCAGCTGGTGTCAGCAGAGGCAGTAATGGAGTGAGAGTACCAGAGAGATTCCCCCGAGTCCAGCTTGTATGATGTCTCCGGACGAGAGCATGTGCTGGCAGGAAGGCTTTGTCTGCTGTGAGATGCTGATGACTCTGCAACCTCCTCAGTAGAAGGATGGGACAGGAAAGGAGGAGAGAGGAATCCTCCCTCCACCCGAGACGAGGTCACCGTCGCAGTTTGCTTTCTCCAGCAAACCAGAAGAATGACATTGTTCTCATACTCATGTTCACCGGCCCATCACCATCACACAAAATGTCCCAGTGGTAGTGGTGGTGATACATTTTGCCTTCCTCCTGGACGCATGGCTGCACCCTAGAACAGAGATATATTGGTGATTTAAACATGTCTCTGTTAATGTATCTCTAAGCCACTGAGCGTATCGTTCAAACAGACTCTGACACAGTGGCCCTCTGCAAAACTGAGCAAATGATCATTTATTTTAGACACGTGAAGTATTTATGACAAGTGTTTCTATCAGCGTAGCTCAGGATGAATTATTAAAGGGTAATTCCAGATTATGGCACCTTGGGTCTTAATTATGTTGTGTACACAGTTTTCCTATGTAATGAGGGATTATTATTAACATTTCAGGTGTGATCACTGTCAGTTTTATCTCTAAATGAAGCTTGTTTATCTGATCGTCTGGCAACTTGTGTTTCTTGCCAAGTCGGCGTTAACTTGTGATGAAACAGAATTATCCTTCTAATGTTAGTCAAATGTAGATGTTAGATGTAGCTCACACTTTGACCGCTCCCTTGTGTGATTTTAATGGTGTCTGTTTGTAACCGAGCTATCCAGTCACTGTCTCCTCCCTCAACACCAACCACAGAGGATACTTAAGATACTTAACTGCTCTGCGGCCGACAGGAGAAGAGTCTGGTTGTGATAGACAACTACAAGCTGGGAATGTGTGGAATTCTATGAATACAAAGCAAAGCATTGCTGAAATTAGCTCAAGCAATCAGCAGAGTCCTCCCTGAATAAGTGAAGGTTAAAAATAGAAAAACGAAAACTGGGATGAGTAAGAAATGAAA